>NW_020837999.1:12681542-12857023 GCF_003676395.1 Aethalodelphis obliquidens | reverse complement strand
TGTGTGTGTGTGTGTGTGTGTGTGTGTGTGTGTGTGTGTGTGTGTGTTTAGCTTTCTTTTTGCCTGTCCACTGTCTGCCTTGCTCCTGACAGGATTCTGGGAGGAGTGCTGACTTTATTTTCTCCCAGAGGCTGCAGGAGAGTAGTCCTGTGAACCAAGGCCCTCAGACAGCCTGTTGTCTTGTAGGTGGGCAGGTCAGGGCCTGTGGCATTAACGGGCAAAAAACTTAAAAACAATGGGACCTTGATCAAATGAGGCTCCCCTGCAGCATCAACTGTCCCTATCCGGGGTTTCCTCACGGTAGGGATGACCCAGTGCTTTTTTGCACCTCCTGAAATAGTTGAAGGCTGTCCCCCTGCTCATGGAAGTGGCCAGTCTGCCACCGTCAGGGCCTCATGGCTAGGATGAACTAACATGGTCCAGCCAGCCGCAGCCCTCTTGCAGTTGCCATTCCAATGTGAGGCCGCGTTCCACACACCTGAGACCCAAGTGCCCAGCTCAGGAAACACCATTCCTTTACAACAGGGCAGCCTGGCGGCCCAGAGGAACGATAGCTGGAGCGAGAATCAAAAGTCCTGGGTTCAAGAGCTGACTCTGCTACATGACATTTGGCTGATTTATTGATCTCTTGGACCACCATTTCTTCCCTGGTAAAATCCAGAAGTAAAACTTGAAGGTGTCTATCCTTTCCAGCTCATATATTCCGTGATTCTGTCACACCAGGGCAAGGTCACAGAACATCTTTGGGTCACAGAAAATCTTTCCCAAGAGGCTCCGTCTACTGTTCTTATCACTGAAAGTACAACTCACTGACAGCATCCCCCATGCCCACCTCTGCTAATCACAATATTACCACAGGCCCCTTCTGATTACGAAGTAGTTACACTACATGAGAGGTGCGTTCCTGATGATTCTGCAAAATTCAAGTTAATTTCTCACAGGAATAAATACAAAATCAGAGTCACATTATTGTAAATAGTGCAGATAAATTGAGACCTTATTAAGTTTTTGTATTGCATTAGTTTGAATTTACGTAATTCAAAACCCCATTACATGTGATTTGTATATTCCCTTGGAAAGGATTTTTTAAAAACCTTCAGGGAAAAGGAATGAAGGTGATGGGAGAGAAAGATAATGTCATAGGGTCAAACTTGGAGAAAGACCATGGGTTTGAAGGAACTCTACGCGGAAAGCATCCAGGACGATAGAGAGGACTCCCTAGAGAGGACCCAGTGGCACAATACCTGCTTCCTTGGGTGATCATTCTGCACTGAATCTGAGATGATTAGCCAGTTTTGAGGTTAGATTTCTTTCTTTTTTAAGTTGAAATTACTCTAGGCTTGAATGCTGCTGCAAAATATTCCACCCCAAATTTTTAAATCCCGCAGCAGCCAAATCCTCTGTTTATCCCTTGGCACAGAGGAGCCATTTTGTGCTCTTCAAAATGGCTGACAGGAATTTTCTGAGGAAGCTATGGTCTGAAACCAACCAGCAATTAGATCGGCTTTGAGTCTGAGGCTTTCTGTTTACAGCCATAGCTAGAGACAAACAGATGTGTTTTTTCCAAACTAAAGAAATCAAGAAATTGTCATGAATATAAAAAACGGCTCTCCAAACCTTCCCTTTCACATCCTCTCCACTGGCCATTTTGGATTGCAAGAGTTTGTGATTATAACTTGATTCACAATCCGGTTTTGGTTTCCAAGTACCTCCCTCTCCAAGATGAAATTACAAAGCTTTGAAAATTAGAGGCACCCTTCCCCTCACCCCAGAGAGCTATTCCTGACAAGATACTCTGTTGAAATGGAAGGAATTGCTTTATAGCGGCCTCCCTTGTGGAATTATGGATGGGAACATTTAACAATACAGCATTTGCAATGGGCAGGTGAGAGCTGGCCAAGTTTTTAAAGGGGATTTCACAGGCCAGGTCAGCAGGGAGATGGATGGGTGAGCTGCGGTGGATACAATTATTTGACTTTCTGAGCTGTTCTTTTGAAGCCTCTACACTTAATAGAAAGAAAAATAATAAGCCTCTTTGCCAACCTTTTGTAGCTCAATCTTTATTGTTCCCACCGAAATCCAAAGAAAACAGACAAGATTCATTTTGTCCAGAAAGCATTTGTGTATTTTATATAGGTCTGGGTTTTGAAGCATTGATAGTGAAGTGGGAGGAAAGACAAAGATTTCTCTCTAATCTGAAGAAATCAAAGGGGGGAATTTCTGAAGCTCTCTAGCCTAGTTCAAAATAGTCTTGGTTGGTATCTCCTGATATACGCCTCCTTTGCTACTGAACTCAGCATGGAAATTAGCACAGGCTCACAAAACGATGAAAATTAGACCAGACCGTAAAGAAGCAAGCCTGTAAGGAAATTAAGACTTTTTCATAAAACCTGAGAACACGACCTACAGAACTAGGGAAGCTTTCTTTTACCTGTGGGCTCTCAATCACTCAACATCCATCTCCAAGACACTGGCCTCATCAGTGCACTGGTTGGGCCAACCAGCTACAGAATTGTTTGTTCTCCTTGGGGCACAAGAGAAGTGCTTGGTAAATATTTACTCATTGATAAATCAAGTGGTTTACGAGATGACTTGTTTTATTTTTGTTTAAGTTAAAAATTCCTTAATTTTTATTCCTGCTACCACTATCACAATTTACAAGATAATATACCTGATGTAAGGAAATGAAAAAGACAAATCTATAAGACATGAAAGACCTCAGGAATGTACATCTAATTGACACTACATTGCAGTAACCAATAGCTGCACTTTTTGCAAATTGTGGCTATGACAGTCCTGAACAAGAAGTTTTCCTGTTTAAGCTGCGATAACTTTTCTGACTACAGATGCTTGTTCCTTCTGTAGCACATTTTTACAGTTCCTCTAATGCACTTGGGACGACTGCCTCACAGCAACCTGCAGCTTTCCTGATGACTCTTCACCCTCTCCTGCTGAGAACTTCAACGCTTTTCTGCTGAGTTTTTAGAACCTTCTGATTCCATGCCCACCCCTCCACTACCAGATCCATAACCACCAACACAGGGACTGCTCAAGCTTCTTCCACCAAAACTGCCCCCCTTCATGGGCCCATAATTTGATTACATAATTTGTTCACTATAATTTCCAAAATCATTATAGTATCCTCCACTACCATAGTTACCACCACCAAAATGTCCTCCTTCATTATAATCATCATATCCTCTGCCACCGCTAGCATTTCTACCACCTTGGTTTGCATATCCTGGTCCACCACCACGTTAGCCTCCTCTAAGGCTATAACCAGGACCATCACAATAGTTGCCACCATCACCTCCAGATCCATGATATCCACCGTCATCCTGCTGCCACCACCTACCTCCACAACTACAGGCTCCTCTTCAGCCAGCGTGTCCTCCATGACCCATGAAGTTGCCACATCCACCTCTTTGCAATCCCACAGACCACACTTCTTGCTTAGAAAAGGTCTTTTTCACTTCACAGTTATGCCCCTTGAGAGTGTGGTGCTTCTGAACAACAGTTTTTATCAACTGTATCATGATCACCAAAAATCACAGAAGCAGATTTTCTCTTTTTTTTCCACTCTGCCTGTCTTCCATAACGTCTATGATTTCAATCTTGCTATACGTTTCAAAGTAGTCTTTCGAATTAACTTCTTCTGTATCTTCTTTAATACCACCAAGAACAATTTTCTTCACTGTTAGATGGACTCTACAGAAGCCTCTCTAGAAAGAGCTCTCTTTGGCTTCCCCACACACACATCAGCCTCGCGTGGTCCAGCACACGTTGCCGCATCCACCTCGCGCGACTACAAGAGCAGGTCACAAAACCAAAGGCCCTGGGATGTTTGGTTTGGGGGTCTCTCATCACCACACAGTCTGTGAGTGTGCCCCACTTCTCAAAATGTTCAGCGCTCGGACCACCAATGAACAGTTTTCTCAGTTGTGCTGGTTCCTTTGGATCGTGGCCATGGTGCTAAGATATGTATATTTCTAAGTACTTTAGCAAGAGCGGCAGATCAAGAAGTATTTTAAAGCAGCAAACTTTTTTTTTTTTAATTCATATTTTCAACTGGGTGTTGCGAAGAAAAGACAGGACACAGAAGTAAATTCTCGTCGCCTTAGAAAGGTCTGTAAGGCCTAAAAATGTGCCGTTTGCACCATTTTCTGCCAGGCACCTCCTCCCTTTTCCTTCCAGTTCCACGCTCTCTTTCCCAACAGAAGAGCAAGGCGGTCCTTGTGGGCAAATGTGCCATTCAGATGGTTTGAACAACCAGATATTAAAAATAACTATCAGTCTGGCGATACCAACTCTCGACAGCCAGAGTAGGTCACCACAAGCCACCTTATTGAATTGCTTATCTGTTCTGAGGGCAGGAAGAAAGAAAAGCATCAAATGTATTTTGACTCTTGTAGTCAAAACTCAGAGGATGGCCACTGTGGGAGGAACTGGTGAGAATTTGGGGAGCTGGTGACATTTTCTGCTGACGGGTACGTGTTCCTGAAACTCTGTGTGCTGGGCCTCCACTCTGAGAAGCGCTCACCGTAGGGAACTATTTGTGTTGGGTTTTTAACCTTGAGTTATGAGAACAACAATTTTCCACCTTCCTTTGTCACCTCAACGCTGGTAACAATGTCAACAGTGGGTCTGGGAGATCCCCAGGTATCTGGACGTCATTATAAGGGGAAGACAGGGTTTCCACAGGTCAGGGTGGGAGTAGGGTAGGCATTCTAAGTAGAGGGAACTGGGAGGAAGGTGGAAAGAAAGAAAGACAGCAGGCTTACTTGGGAGATGGCAGAGTTCTGAGGGCAGTTGGGAGACCTGAGACGTCTCTGCATCTGTGAAGAAGCTGCTCCCACGGCTCCATGATCCTAGAGATTCTAGCTTGGACAGAAGTTTTCTTGACTCCCTTCTGCACAGAATGCCTGGAATGGGCTCAGTGAAATCTCAGCCCTGCCATTCTCCTGCCTAGCTCGCCAGTTCTAAGCTCAAGCAATGTTTGCCCTTCCTTCTACAGAGCTGTCCTGCTGCCACCATCCTCCTCTTAAATGCACACATTATACACAGAAAGCCACTCACTGGTGCACACAGAAAGACTTACCTGCAGACTCAAGACACGTCCATCTGCATACAAACAGGCGCACACACAATGCACCCACACGCTGGGACACACTGGAACACGTGCACAAACACACAGCCTCACATACACCTTCACATGCACACTGGGGCACAGGCATCTGTACCCCCAGCAGAGCACACAGGTAAACACACACCAGCACATGTGCGTGCCACACCCGCGCCGAGCTATAACCCACAGGACGGGGCCTGGGCACAGGCTGGTCCCACGCTGCAGCCCCCGTTCAGCGCCTTCTCCCGGGAGCACGCTGCTCTGGCCAGTCTGCCTCCCACAGCTTCAGATCAAAAGCCCCCGCCCCACCCCCAGGCTGTCTCTTCTACTCTGCCTGTAATACCTCCTCCCTCCAAGCCTCCACTGCCACTCCCAGCCCGCATGAGGAAAAGGCAGGCCTAACTCAGGGCCGACATTCACATGATGGCTTCGAGCCAGTGCAACATCTCATGCTGGGGACCTGGTGAAATGAAGGAACACACAGCTGACTTTCTAGTATCTACAGCGACAGAGAGAAGTGGTGATTTGTTTAATCCTAAATAGTCGTGTTGGTTTGTGTTCTGAGCCATCTTCCCCAACTCCAGGGTTTGGCAAAGGCAATGCACCTATAACCCAGCAGCCCTGCAAATAGCTGGAGAACCTCTCAGAGACTTCTCCTTTCCCAGCCCTCCTCCCAGTCAGCTTGGGGAGCAGCCCCACTAAGAGCCACTGATATTCACATCTGGCAATTTAATGCTTCTGCCCCGAGCATCAGATTTCTTATCTTGGTTTGCTTTGCTCCAGTCAACAGCAAAAGGGTTTGCACTCCCTGGGCTCAGTCCAGGCAGATGCAAGTGGACTCAAGGCTAAAATCTGACATAAGAAATTAAGAACTGAGGGCTTTCCTGGTGGCGCAGTGGCTAAGAATCCGCCTGCCAATGCAGGGGACACGGGTTCGAGCCCTGGTCCGGGAAGATCCCACATGCTGCAGAGCAACGAAGCCCGTGTGCCACAACTACTGAGCCTGTGCTCTAGAGCCCACGAGCCACAACTACTGAGCCCACGTGCCACAACTACTGAAGCCCGCACGCCTAGAGCCCCTGCTCCGCCACAAGAGAACACAACGAAGAGTAGCCGCTGCGTGCCACAACTAGAGAGAGCCCGTGTGCAGCAACGAAGACCCAACGCAGCCAAAAATAAATAAATAAATAAATAAAATTTATGAAAAACAAAAAAGAAATTAAGAATTGATTACAGATATTTGTCATTTAAAGGTAATTCTCCCACTCCTTGAGGATTTATATAAAAAAACAAATCTCAACCCAGCATCTGTGTGTAATAGTGTGCTATTCTTTCAGAAAACCTCACCCCACAAAACCTTACACCCTGTATGAAGATACATTCTTACCAAACAGATTGGTTAACGGCTACTATTTAGGATCAAGTCTTCTCAAATATGATTTAATTTACACTTTGATTTACACATTTGAGTTCCACCTATGCATAACGTGGTTGGCGGGGGAGAGGACGGGGGGCGGTACCTGCACGCACAGAAAGGGGCCGGTCCCTCTCAAGAAAAGCTCCAAAATAGGTATATTTTATTCAGAGCAAAACAGAAAATATGGATTTTACCAATTGGGGAGAAAATGATTTCAGAACTGTAATAATAGGCCAGAGAAAAATGCAATTCTATATTAACAACCAAATACTTCATACTCAGCAGAAAAACATATTTAAATGAGAATATTCAGCATCCAAACAATTATTTCTTCAGAAATTGAGAGGAAAATCATAATACGTGCTTACTAAGGGGAAATACCTTCAAAAATCTGCCTCAGAATTCAGTCATCTGATGTATAATACTGCAAATTGACAGCAGGCCTGGTAGACAGGCTGCATAGAACATTCGAGAGCACATTCCTTGAACAAGGGATCAGAGAAACAGTGTTCGGAGCCTGGTTCTACTCTGAAGCGAGTCACCAAACCTCTGAACCTCATTTTCTTTGTTTATAAAAAGAGAATCTTAAAATCAATACTTTTTCTGCTACTTGCCATTGGATGGTTATGAATGAAGGTGCTGGAAAGCATTTTGTAAACATAAAGGGACGACTGTACGAACAGAACGGTGGTCTGGACCAGCGAGGATCCTGCCTGTCCTTGTTTGAATGCTTTCTATTTATTTTTTTCCCCTTGAGCCTGCAAATTAGTTGCTGAGTAGCACAAATCATAACAGGCAACCAAAGCGGACAGTGGAAGCTCCTAACATTTCCACCACTGCAGTTTAGCTGTTTCAGACCTCAATTTGCTTTCTCTTCAAGTCAGTGCTCACCAACAAAGTCCTCGTGTGGCCATAAATCTGCATCCGACGCACAATCATAAGGGACAAGGCAGAAAATGTTAGAATCCGTCCTTGGATTTTTCGCAACGGAGGCTCCCACTGGAGAGTTAAAAATATTGTGGTAAGGGGGAAGTCCGGATTTTTTTTTTAAGTTTTAAGTTTATTGTTTATTTGGAGCTTCAGGGAAGAATGAAGTTTAGGTTCCTAATTCTACGAGCCAATACCAGTGGGGTGGGAGGCTAGGTAACTTAAACGTTCTTGAAAACTTGGTAATTACAAGACCATACGCAATTCATTTCACAGATGCGAAAACTAAAGAGATTCCTGCCCAAGTTTACTGCAATTTAGTGACAAGGGAAGACAAAGAAAGCATGTTAGTACCAGGGTTTCCACTTTCTTCCACTGGGAAAATGATATCCTTTATTTTGTAGGTTGGGAAACTGAGGCACACATGATAATGACTATTGCTTTTCGAGCACCTCTGGTGTGTAGGCACTTCCGAGCAGTATCTCCGCTCCACCGTGCTCTGCATGAGGTAGACATGGTTACCGCCATCTCACAGAGGAAGAAGGGGGCTCCGAAGGTAGGCAACTGGCCACAGATCAGGACTTGTATCCAGATCTTTCTGGTTCCACGGTCTCCTCTCTCCCTCCACCCTATCGCCTGCTCCAAAAAAGACAAGAAACACTTGCAGACGGTCAGAGAGTTAGGGGAAAAACTCTCTTTCCTTGACAGAAAAACTGTTTAGACTTCAACAGAAGTCTAAAGTATCCTGTGAAATGTTCCTTTACTTTAACCTATTACTTTAATTGTCAGCCCTGGAGAAATTAGCCCAAGGAAGTAATTCAAAAGAAATTTTAAAAGCTACAGATGTAAAGATTTTCTTGCAGCATTAGCTATAATAACAAAAATTAGAGACAGCCCAAATATCCAACAATAATGAAATAGTAAAGAAAATACGACGCATAAACTATGGACATTTACGTAGCGATTAGAAACAATCATGAAGGCTAAGTATCAAAAAAGATGCTCAGAATAAAATATTAAGGAAAAAAAGCCCTTGAAATTGTTTTTGTAATAACAACTATATAAAGATATTTAAACACTTATAAAAATACTGGAATGGAATATTTTTTAAATTTATAACTTCCTCTGATTTTATGATATTTTGGGTAAAATACCTCAAATTAAGAGAGAGAAAAAAAATGATAGCTAGTTGGGATATTTACTTAGTAGCTTAGACCAATTTGGACTATAATGATTAGATATCCTGCTTTTCTTTTTTTTCTTTCTATATTTTGAAGCAGTTGGGCAATTGAATGCGATGTATGCTATAATCCACAAACTCTTATTTTTCTCCTTGGTGCCTTTCATTAGTTTATTAATTCATTAGTTAATCTCCAACGGTGGTAGCCTTCTTTATTTTCTGCTTTTCCCTAGTGTTAAAGCCACGTCAGAAAAATGAGCATCTTTCTTTGTCTAATTCTCAAGATATAGTGGTAGTTGAATCATATGAAATTATCATTTTTGTAGGTCCCAAATAAATGAATATAGGAAATTTCATACGGTCCAACCAGAAAATTTTAACAACGGTAGGATTTTGTCTGAAACTGTCCTTGTAAATCATTTTGAATCCATCTGTTTACTCAAACTGCCCTGTCCCCTCCACCAGCTTAGTTTCTGTGTTTTTTTAAAGTACTTTGTTTAATGCTAAGTTCTCTAGAAGAAAGGTCCAAATAATGCCACTCCAATATACAACCCCCCTCCATAAACCATTAAAGTGAATTTAATCACATGGAAAGGTCTAGATTTCCTTCATTCACCCACCTTTCAATTCAGTCAACAAATATTTACTGCGCGTGATCTCTGCTCCAGGCACTATGCTAAGTGCTGGGACACAACCCTGAGCAAGACTGAAGCGTCTTTTCCCTCAGAAAACATAGATTGTGTTTGAGACTGGAAGGAATGGCTATGTATGTGCAGTGACTAAACTGACTGTTTTGTTTCAATTAACAGATCAAATGACTAGTTTGATTATTTTTTAACCAAATGGACTTTATGTTTGCTCAAATTGATTAAATCTACCGTCACTTTAATGTTAATAAGAACTAGCCCTGGCCCAAGCAGAGAAGAAATTTATTTTGAACTATCGTTGCTATTTATTTAATCAGTTAGCTGACCCATAGGTAAATAAGGCTCAGGAGAAAAAGGATTACAGAGTGTGTGTTTGGACAACTCTTAAGCAACACAGTTCCCTAACGGTGCCTGAATCCTTCAAAATAAAACAAAACACTGTGCCCAGGGATTCTTGAAAGTAAAAGTGTATATCCAGTAAAAAATTAAATCTAATTTTTTAAACACAAAGGCAAAAATAAAAAGAATTTTAAAATAAATTCAGCAGTGGTCATTCACCTAAACAAGAGTCGCCCAGCACCGTTTCTGGGGCACGTTTTGCCGCAGCAGATGTGTAAACAGGCCAGCAAATCTGAGAACCACCAAGGTAGAAAATGAAGTAGGTCATCTGGATGAGCAGAGCCAGATGACCAGAGGTCAAAATAAACCATTGGTGGAAACGCCATCGACGAAAAACTTTTCCTGGCATCACACAAAAGCTTCCCTCAAGCCCAGCTTCAAGCAGTTTAAGCAAAGGTCTGGTTTCGAGGAGTGCTCACTTAAATACCCTGGTCACTGTGCATCCACCACACCAACCGTTTGGCTGCAAATTCTGGATGGCCACCTTGACCAGTGATGACCAGGGGGGCTGTGCTCTAATTTGCTCCCCCTAACTACTTATATGTATTGTCAGTCATGTTTTCACTCTGGGGGAATATCCCTTACAGAATAAGTGTCTCAAAAAAATAGAAATGGTAGCTGTAATGCTCATCCTATGACCCAGCAAAGTTTTGATGCTTGTTCACAATTGGGCCCACCACTGGAAGGGATCACTGCTATGTTCCTGAGCTGTTACAGCTTTGCTCAGAAACCAAAAGAAGGATGAGCTGCATTTCAACAGATGGAGGAAGTGCCCAGTGCTGCTTTACAACACAATCGAGAGCAAATTAAGAATCCTAAACATGGGTTTCCATTTCCTGTCCCTGGATAATGAGAACAAGAAAACAGGCCAGGATGTAATAATTAATACAACTTTCACGTATTGATTGTTTAGTACATATCAGGCACATAACATTTACTTCTCATTTCCACAGCTCTGCAACGAAGGTTATTCTTACTTTAGAGGTGAGAAAACTGAGGCCCAGAGAGGTTAAGTAACTTGTCTAAGGTTGCACAGCTGGGAAATTGGCAGCAATGTGACTGGCCTGACTCTTCCCACGACACCTAGGAGCATGCATTTCCTGAGACTTTGTGTCAAAGCTGCATTTCCTTACAAAGGAAGGACCAAGGTCACACTGACCACTGTGAGGCAGGGAGTTAGAGGCACTGAGGAGTCGAGGGTTCTGCGGGCAGAAGTCTGCCCATGCCATTAGACACGCCATCTTAATCTCTTCCAGCCTCGGCTGACCGTCTTGGCAGACTCACCCAGGGAGACCTCCTCAGGTAGATGGACTGGGTCGTTATTTGCCGTGATCTTAATGATCTGGGCATTCGCAAGAAAGTGCAAATGGAAAAGTCTTAGTAAAAAGAAGATGCTTTAAAAGGGTTCGGGGATGAGTAACTTAACTGAGCAAGAAAAGAGGGAAGACCTCAACTCGAATTCCGTCAGTCAGCAGCCTTTCTTCCAAAGGAAATCACAGAGTGTGTCTTCTCAGCAACACGGGCGCCATTTATGGCCCTCGGTGTTAAAGGCCTCTCTAAGCCTCCCCAGCCTTCCCTCAACAGGGCTAGGACACTTTGGAAAACTTTTGTCCAGGAACCTTATCTAAAATTAGCTGAAATTTCAATCTCCACACCAGCAAAGCAAGTGGCATTGAAAGATGAATCTAAGGCTTTTCTTTCTGTGGAAATGGGGCATGGCCCCCATCTTGTCTTCTGGGTGGGGTTTTGTTTACCACTCCTGGCAGCCACCAGCACCCAAGCAGCTTTTATTTTCTCATCTAATTCCATTGCCCCAGCCTTGGCCCCAAGACCCAACACAAATAGACCCCTGAGGAAACTTCACATGGTAGAATTATCTACCAAGTGCCGTCCCCCGAACCTGAAGCCCAAGGTCTGAATCTACTGCTGTCAGCAGTTCCCTCTGAAGTCATTGAATTCACAGGCCATTTTGGCATCTTGGGTCCTCTTGTGCCCTGCACGCGAGGATGGGCTGCTCTGGGCTCGCCCTGGTGTTCTTACCTATGGCACTGCGTGACTCATACCCAAGAAGGCTTTTCTGAGAAGAGAGCTGTGATCTTACAGAAAACCCCGCAATTTCTTAGTCCTCGAAACCCCCGAGGTGCTAGGCGGCAGCTGTGCCACGTTCCCTGGCAGGAACAAAAGTGCCAATGGCCTTTCCTGCCCTCCCACCCTTGTCGCCAAACTCCCTCCCACACCGAGGTGAGCTGTCGAGTGGAGGAATGACATTGGTTTGTGACCACTCTCCTGGTTTCTTTAGATTCAAATACAGCTTGTCCCATATTTTGTAAAAAATGCCAGGATGCCAATGCCCAGAGTCCATTTTGTCTTCTTTTCACTTCTTCTTATTATCTGAGCTAGAAAACACGGTAAGGGTAAAAGGATTCTAGAAAAGCTGGACTCTAAGGGCTGGAATGAAGTGAGGAGTAGGTTCTCTTGTTGGTTGGTTGTTCCTCGTGGTGGCTACTTAACAAGTCACATCCTCTCATCTGTCCCCTACATTCTGTCAGCATCTCTGGCTTTATGGCCTCAGACAGAGAGCTGCCTGAGGCAAGAGGCGGTGGGTTGTCACTGAGCCTGGATGGGTGTGTCATCAGGCAGCCCTTGGCTGTAGGGTACAGAGACAGCCAAGTCAGAGCTAAGCCTAGACACAGACCCTGAAGAAGGCCACTTCCCTCCTTCATTAACCCAGTCAGTCTCTGGCCCATCAAGGTGTTTCAGGTCAGCCAGGGCCACAGCCATGACCCTCTCTAACCAACAACAAATGCAATGGTTTTTGTTGGCGAAGGAAGAAGGAAAGGGGCTGAGTGACGGAGCCAGCAAGGGGGTGAAAGAAGAATACATAAAGACTAGAAAAGTGCCTCAGCATGAAACATGGCCTGGCTGACATTTTCTGGTCCCTCCCGGCTTCTGTTAAATACTCCCTCTCTTCTTGTCCACATGGGGCCTGCCTCAGTTTCTCCTCATCCTTTCCCCACCACAGACTTTTCTCTCTCTTTTTATCACTGGAAAAATCCATACTTTGCACAGGTGTGTTTTCGAGCAGCTGGCTCTGAGCTGATGCCCAGCCTGGCCTTAATGAGGCAGATGCCTGCACCAAGCCGGACCCTCCCCGCTCAGCTGCTCATTGATTTGGGGAGGGCAGGGTTTAAAGGAGACACTGGCGCCTCACCAGCCCTCGGCTATCTCCCTCCACCCCCGACACACACGCACAAAGGGTTCCAAAAAGTTCCTTGCCATCGATACATCCGATACATCCGGCCTTACCTGTAACTGGGAAGTGTGCCTGCAGGGTGGCCACCGTAACAAGCGCCATCCACTTCATCTTGTCCTTCCCCAGGATGGTGCCTGGGGGCAGAGGCCGAGGCAGCCGTGACTGGAAGAAGAAGAGAAAAGCAGTCTCTTTGGCTGCAGCCTCCTCAGGAAGTGGAGGACGATGGGGCCTTTGAGAAGGCACCTGCCAGCAGGGCCAGGAAACTCATACTCCTCCTTTCGGTTCACAGGCAGGAAGCTCTGGAGGTTTGAGGGTTTGAGGGGGGGGCGGTGTATGTGCACACATGTAGGCGAGTGTGTGTCTGTCTGAATTTTTGCTTTTTTTCTCACTTAACTGTTGTTTTATTTTCCTTTTTTCCTAATTTTTATCTAACTCCTATCTTGATTGGTGAAGTCAATCCCTAGGCAACTACAAGTTCCCAGGGCACGTAAGAACATTCGCCGCTTTCCTAGATTCGTGTATTTTATGGCGGTTGGTAAGATGACAGAGCTCTGGCTTCAGAGTCAGGCGAAATGGAGAGACAGAATACTTGGGCCATAGTGCCATCTCTGCTACCTACCTGCTGTGCAGCCTTGAGTAAGTCACTCAGCATCTCTAGACCTCAGCGTCCTTACCTATAATGCCAAGTGTTGGAGTAGATCTGAGGTTGCAGATCTGAACTTGGCCTGAATTTGGACCATAGAAAATACTATAGCTCACGTAATACTTCAAACACTCTTGTTAGTTGTCAGCATCTAAACATTAGACTAATTTACAATAAGAAAAAAAGATTAATACCAAGAAATAAACTTGATAGAAAGTGTAAGATCTATGTGAAACAAACTTTAAAGTGTTACTGAAGAATACAGAAAGGACTTGGGTAAATGGAAAGGTGTATCCTGGTCTTTGATAAAAATCTCCCTTTTAAGAAGACCATGATTCTCTCTAAATTTTTTAAAAATTTTTATTTTATTTATTTATTTATTTGGCTGTGTCAGGTCTTAGTTGTGGCACGTGGGATATTTGTTGCAGCATGCGGGAACTTTTGTTGTGGCACATGGGCTCAGTAGTTGTGGCGTGTGGGCTTAGTTGCCCATGGCACACGGTATCTTAATTTCCTGACCAGGGATTGAACTCATGTCCCCAGAATCAGAAGGTGGATTCTTAACCACTGGACCACCAGGAAAGTCCCGCTCTCTAAATTAATCAACCCATCCCTCGACAAATGCCAACAAAAGTTTTAGAACAAGATAATCTGGGTCCAAAGTTTATATGAAAAAATTAATGTACAAAAATAGCCAGGACACCAAAAAAGCACAAGCAATCAAAGAAAAAATAGGTAAATTGGACTTCCTCAAAATTTAAAACTTTTGTGCATGAAGGACACTATCAACAAAGTGAAAAGACAATCCATAGAAAAAATATTTCCATATCATATATTGATAAGGGTATAGTATTCAGAATATAAAAATAACTCCTACAACTAAACTAGAAAAAAAAATAAGGAAAAATCTGCCAAAGATCTGAATAGATATTTCTCCAAAGAGATATACAAATGGCCAATAAGCACATGAAAACTTGCACAATATCTTTGGTCATTAGGGAAATGCAAATCAAAAACTATAGTGAACTATTACTTCACACACACTAAGACAGCTAAAATTTAAAGACACAAGGTGTTGGTAAGGATGTGAAGAAATTGGAACTCTTGTACATTGCTGGAGGGAATGTGGAATAGCGAGGTCCCTGTGGAAAATGTGTGTGGCATTTCCTCAAGAAGGAGAAGTTACAACAGAAACCGCAGAAATACAAAGCATCCTAAGAGACTACTACAAGCAACTCTATGCCAATAAAATGGACAACCTGGAAGAAATGGACAAATTCTTAGAAAGGTATAACCTTCCAAGACTGAACCAGGAAGAAATACAAAATACGAACAGACTAATCACAAGTATTGAAATTGAAACTGTGATTAAAAATAGTTCAACAAACAAAAGTCCAGGACCAGATGGCTTCATAGGTGAATTGTATCAAACATTTAGAGAAGAGTTAACACCCATCCTTCTCAAACTCTTCCAAAAAAATTGCAGAGGAAGGAACGCTCACAAACTCATTCTATGAGGCCACCATCACCCTGATACCAAAACCAAACAAAGATACCACAAAAGAAGAAAATTACAGACCAATATCACTGATGAAGATGCAAAAATCCTCAACAAAATACTAGCAAACAGAATCCAACAACACATTAAAAGGGTCATACAACTTGATCAAGTGGGATTTATCCCAGGGATGCAAGGATTCTCCAATATATGCAAAGCAATCAATGTGATACACCATATTAACAAATTGAAGAATAAAAACCATATGATCATCTCAATAGATGCAGAAAAAGTTTTGACAAAATCAACACCCATTTATGATAAAAACTCTCCAGAAAGTGGGCATAGAGGGAATCTAACTCAACATAATAAAGGCCATATATGACAAACCCAAAGCAAACATCATTCTCAATGGTGAAAAACTGAAAGCATTTCTTCTAAGATCAGGAATGAGACAAGGATGTCCACTCTCACCACTATTATTCAACATAGTTTTGGCATGGCATGGCAATCAGAGAAGAAAAGAAATAAAAGGAATACAAATTGGAAAAGAAGAAGTAAAACTGTTTGCAGATGACATGATACTATACATAGAGAATCCTAAAGATGCCACCAGAAAACTACTAGAGCTAATCAATGAATTTGGTAAAGTTGCAGGATACAAAATTAATGCATAGAAATCTCTTGCATTCCTATACACTAATGATGAAAAATCTGAAAAGGAAATTAAGGAAACACTCCCATTTACCACTGCAACAAAAAGAATAAAATGCCTAGGAATAAACCTACCTAGGGAGACAAAAGACCTGTATGCAGAAAACTATAAGACACTGTTGAAAGAAATTAAAGGTGATACCAACAGATGGAGAGATATACCGTGTTCTTGGATTGGAAGAATCAATATTGTGAAAATGACTATACTACCCAAAGCAATCTACAGATTCAATGCAATCCCTATCAAATTACCAATGGCATTTTTTACGGAACTAGAACAAATCATCTTAAAATGTGTATGGAGCCACAAAAGACCCCAAATAGCCAAAGCAGTCTTGAGGGAATAAAACGGAGCTGGAGAAATCAGACTCCCTGACTTCAGACTATACTACAAAGCTACAGTAATCAAGACAATATGGTACTGGCACAAAAACAGAAATACAGATCAATGGAACAGGATAGAAAGCCCAGAGATAAACCAACACACCTATGGTCAACTAATCTATGACAAAGGAGGCAAAGATATACAATGGAGAAAAAATAGTCTTTTCAGTAAATGGTGCTGGGATAACTGGACAGCTACATGTAAAAGAATGAAATTAGAACACTCCCTAACACCATACACAAAAATAAACTCAAAATGGATTCAAGACCTAAATGTAAGACCGGACACTATAAAACTCTTAGAGGAAAACATATGAAGAACACTCTTTGACATAAATCACAGCAAGATCTTTTTTGATCCACCTCCTAGAGTAATGGAAGTAAAAACAAAAATAAACAAATGGGACCTAATGAAACTTAAAAGCTTTTGCACAGCAAAGGAAACTATGAACAAGACGAAAAGACAACCCTCAGATGTGAAAAAATATTTGCAAATGAATCAACGAACAAAGGATTAATCTCCAAAATACATAAACAGCACATGCAGCTCAATATTAAAAAAATGAACAACCCAATCCAAAAATGGGCAGAAGGCCTAAGTAGACATTTCTCCAAAGAGGACATACAGATGGCCAAGTAGCACATGAAAAGCTGCTCAACACCACTAGTTATTAGAGAAATGCAAATCAAAACTACAATGAGGTATCACCTCACACTAGTTAGAATGGGTATCATCAGAAAATCTACAAACAACGAATGCTAGAGAGGGTGTGGAGAAAAGGGACCCCTCTTGCACTGTTGGTGGGAACGTAAATTGATACAGCCACTATGGAGAACAGTATGGAGGTTCCTTAAAAAACTCAAAATAGAATTACCATACATATGACCCAGCAATCCCACTACTAGGCATATACTCAGAGAAAACCATAATTCAAAAAGACACATGCACCCCAATGTTCATTGCAGCACTATTTACAGTAGCCAGGTCATGGAAGCAACCTAAATGCCCATCGACAGAGGAAAGGATAAAGAAGATGTGGTACATATATACAATGGAATATTACTCAGCCATAAAAAGGAACGAAATTGGGTCGTTTGTAGAGATGTGGATGAATCTAGAGACTGTCATACAGAGTGAAGTAAGTCAGAAAGAGAAAAACAAATATTGCATATTAACACATATAAGTAGAACCTAGAAAAATGGTAGAGATGAACCAGTTTGCAGGGCAGAAATTGTGACACAGATGTAGAGAACAAACGTATGGACACCAAGGGGGGAAAGCGGTGGGGGGTGGGGGTGGGGGTGTGATGTATTGGGAGATTGGGATTGACATGTATACACTGATGTGTATAAAATGGATGACTAATAAGAACCTGCTGTATAAAAAAAATAAATAAAAGAGAATTCAAAAATTTTAAAAATAAATTTTTAAAAAAATCTCAGGAAATGATCTAATTGGCCCAGCTTGGGTCTTATGCTCACCTCTTGGATCAACCATTGTTTCCAGGGAGACAAGACAAGACTGGAGATAGGACACTATGATTAACAGCCCTACCAGAATCATTTGTCATAGAAGAAAGAAAGGGAAAGGATTCTGGGCATGTGTAAAACAATAGCTGTCCACTACTGCCAGCCTTGCTCTGGTGAGTGCAGTGGGATGGGGCTGGGACCTAGAGGAGGACACAGACAGGGTCAGGAGCTGAGAGAAAGTCCAGGTAGGACATAATGACCAGCAGCTGTGATTTGCTTGTGAGAAAGATCTGGCTATTCCTCATGATTGAATCTCTAGTTTTCAGTACACTTTCGATGGGTGGGTGAATGGGTGAATTGGTAACATCCAGGATGGCAGGAAGGCCAATACTGAGTAGGACGCTGCCTCAACTATTGAGAAGAACACAACAAGAGGAATCCAGAAACTGGTGGATGGAGCAGTTCCCAGGTTCCTGATCACCAGAGAAAGAAGCACAAAAGGAGGATTGGCTTCTGTCCTTGGGGTTTCCAGAGGCAGTCACTCCCAAGGTTTCTCTGGAGTGAGGAGCACTTCCCCATGCCTTGAGGACCCAGTGCATTCACCCAAGCCCTGCCCACCCCCTCTTCAGCTGACTGGTCTTGGACTGACAAGAAGCTGGAGGCCAGCACTTGTTTCCTGAGGGGTCTCCGTTGGAGCAGAAATGGCTGCCAATCCCTGCAGGACCCCACCCAAACACCTACGTGGGACCTCATCTTTGCCGCCTCACCATGCTGTACCCAAAACTTATTTACCTCATAACTGTAAGTTTGTAACCTTTGACCAAAATCTCCCTTTTTCTCCCACCCCCAAGCCCCTGGTAACCACCATTCTGCTCTGTTTCTATAAGTTCAGCTTTTTTAGATACCATATGTAAATGATATCAAATAACATTTGTCTTTCTCTGGGTGACTTATTTCACTTAGCCTAATGCCCTCAAGTTCCATCCATGTTTTAACAAATGGCAGAATGTCCTTGTTTCTCATGGTTGAATAATATTCCATTGTGTATATATACCACATCTTCTTTATCCATTCACCTGTTGGCAGACACTTAAGTCTTTTCTGTCTTGGCTATTGTAAATAATGCTGCAATGAACGTGGAACTGTAGATATTTCTTCAAGATCCTGATTTCATTTCTTTCAGATATATAACTAGAAGTGTGACTGCTGGATCAGATGGTAGTTCTATTTTTAATTCTTTGAGGGACCTCCATACTGTTTTCCATAGTGGCTGCACCAATTTACTTTCCCACCAATAGTGTATGAGGGTTTCCTTTTCCCCACATCTTTGCCAACATTTGTTATCTCTTGTCCTTTTGAAAATAGCCATTCTAACATGTGTGAGGTGATCTATTGTGGTTTTGATTTGCATTTCCCTGATGATTAGTGATATTGAGCATCTTTTCCTGTACCTGTTGGTCATTTGTATGTCTTCTTTGGAAAAAATTTATCTGGTTCCTTTGCCCATTTTGAAATCAGGTTCTTTGGTTTCTTTACTGTTGAATTTTATGAGTTCCTTATATATTCTGGATATTAACGCCTTTTCAGACATATGATTTGCAAATATTTTCTCTCATTCCATAGGTTGCCTTTTCATTTTCCTGATTGTTTCTTTTGCTGTGTAGAAGCTTTTTAGATTGATGTCCAATCTGTTAATTTTGCTTTTGTTGCTTGGGCTTTTGGTGTCATATCCAAAAAATTGTTGCCAATACCAATGTCAAGGAGATTTTTCCCTATGTTTTTCTTCTAGAAGTATTATGGTTTCAGGTCTTCTACTTAAGTCTTTAATCCATTTCAAGTTAATTTTAGTGAGTGGTGTAAGTGGGGTTCAATTTCATTCCTTTGCATCTGGTTATCCAGTTTTCCCAACACTATTTGTTGAAGAAACTATTCTTTCCCATTGAATATTCTTGGCACTCTTAAATATTAGTTGACTGTATATATATATATATATATATATATAGAGAGAGAGAGAGAGAGAGAGAGAGAGAGAGAGAGAGAGAGAGTTTATTTCCAGGCTCTTGATTTTGTTCTAATTTTTTTTTTTAAAAACAGCTCTTAGTTTCATTGATCTTTTCTATTGTTTTTCTGTCTCTATTTCATTTATTTCTGCTCTGCTCTTTGTGGTTTTCTTCCTTCTGATAACTTTGGCTTCTTTTTTCTGGTTCCTTGAGATGTAAAGCTTGGTTGTTTATTTGAAATTTTTCTTATTTTTTAATGTAGGTATTTATCACTATAAACTTCCTTTCTTTATTTTTCTGTGCCACTTGGCTTGCAGGATCTTAGTTCCCCAACCAGGGCTTGAACCTGGGCCATGGCAGTGAAAGCTCTGAGTCCTAACCACTGGACTGCCAAGGAATTCCTAAATCTCCCTCTTACAACTGCTTTTGCTGCAACCCATGACTTTTGTTATATTGTGTTTCCATTTTCTTTGCTTCAAGATATATTTAAAAATTTTTTTCTTTGACCCATTGTGTGATCAGAAGTGTGTTGTTTAGTTTACACATTTTGTGAATTTTCCAGTTTTCCTCCTGTTGTTAATTTCTACTTTCATACCGTTGTCATCAGAAAAGATACTTGGTATAATTTTGGCCTTCTTACAGTTGCTAAGACCTTCTTACAGTTGCTAAGTTGTTTTGTGACCTATCATGTGATCTATCCTGAAGAATGTATCATCCCACTCTCCCCCTGCCTGTAAAATTTCTGCTAAGAAATCTACTGACAGCCTTATGGGGTTCCCTTGTAAGTTACAAGCTTCTTTTATCTTGCTGCTTTTGAGATTCTCTTTTTGTCCTTGAATTTTTACAGTTTTATTTTAATGTGTTTTCGAGAATACCTCTTTGAATTTGATGATCTATGAGCTTCATAAACTTGGATTTTTCAATTCTCTCTCCAGATCTGGAAAGCTCTCAGCCATTATTTCTTTAAATAATCTTTCTGCTCCCTTCTCCCCCTCTTCTCCTTCTGTGACTCCAATAATTTGCAAATTGTTTCTTTTAATGGTATCCCATAGATCACATAGACTTTCTTCACTATTTTTTCATTCTTTTTCCTTTCTCCTCCTCCTACTGGATAATTTCAAAGTTCCTCTCTTCTAACACACAGATTCGTTTTTCTGCTTGACTCATTCTGCTGTTGATGTTTTCCATTACATTTTTCATTCATTGTATTTTTCAGCTCCAGAATTTTATTAAATTTATAAATAATAAATAACATAATAAAATTTATAAATAATTTATAAAAATTATTTCTATCTCTTTGTTATACTTCTCATTTTGTTCATGTATGATTTTCCTGATTTTGTTGAATTGCCCTTCCGTGTTTTCTTATAGCTCAATGAGAGCTATAAGAAAAACTTAAAATAGCTGTTTTGAATTCTTTATTCAGTAACTCACAATCTCCATGTCTTTAGGATCCACACTGGAAGATTACTGTAATCCTTTGGTGGTGTCATGTTTTTCCTTGGTTTTTCATGTTCCTTGAAGTTTTGTGTTGCTCTCTTCACATTTGAAGTAGCAGTCACCTCCTCCAGTCTTTACTAATTACCTTTGGGAGAGAAATATCTTCCATCAGCACTGCTAGGGATGCTGAGGCTTTCTCAGACCTTCCATGGATATGCCTGTTCCTTGCTCCTTGCTTCCTCTCATGGCAGAATTCATAAACTTGTATGCTTTTTCTTAATCTTACGACATACCAGGCCAAGTGCCAACAGCTTCCATTTTGCTTTCCCAAGGGTGGCATTAAAGATTAAATTTCTGGTCTTTCCCTGGCCTGCAGATTCAAGTCGACTTTCTGTGCATGCTCTCTAGCTTGCTTGCTCTTACCACCACCATCAGGAGTGCACAGAGGGAACCAGGTGTGTGGGTGAGGTGCACAGAGCACTGGGATGTTTATGGGCCAGTTGGGAGGATCTGCAGGCAAGACATCCCGAGTGGTTCATGGACTGGCTTCTTGATGGAGCCCACAATGCACTTAGTAGGATCTGCAGCCCTTTAATGCCCCACAAGAGTCCTATCTGCCACTCTCCCAGTTTCTTCCTACTCCCCAGTCATGTAGATAATGATTTAGTACTCTGAGCCAGCTGCTAATTCACATGCTCTCACTTTGCCCTGTAGGAGAAATCACAGAGCTGAGAAGATACCACTTATCCCTTAGCTATGCCACCTCAGGGGAGGGATGATGCAAGTAAATTAAAGCTGTTCCTCTTACCCACTCCAATGCATCTAAACTTGTATTTTTGTTGTTGTTTTTCCAACAGAGTGCTGGAACTTCTCCTCTGGAACCTGGACTTCCACAAAGGGTCTCCTGTCTATGGGTGATTGTCTGAGAGAGTGTTTTCCAGGGTCTCCCAGACCATGGCTGAGAGGGGCTGGAGCCAGTTCATGGGCCACTGTACGGTTCACAGCCAGGACCAGGGTCTGTATGCCTATTACCCAACACACATGTGGGCAAGACGGCTCCTGGATCCTTTGGTGTATGGTGCTGGGTCCCACAACTGCCACAAAGGCACTTCGGTCTATGGACGGAAGTCAAATTGTTGCTGTTTAGAGTGGAACATAAACGAGGGATGTCTTACTCAGCCATATTGTTGATTTCACTCCACCCATTTTGCTTTAAAGAACCAACTATTCACCCTTGGTTACAATCTTGATGAGGCTGTCATGTAAAGGCAGTAAGCTTCTTTCTCCCTGGAATTTGAATCTCGAGAGAGTGAAAAAAGACCTGGAAACATCCCCTGTTCAGTTCTCCTGCTTGGACCCATCCCAAGAGCTGTTCATGTTCTGTGGCTCTATGAACGCTGTTCAGGTAAATTTTTTTGCTTAGGTCATCCAGAGTTGCTTTGTGTTGCTTGCAACCAAAAGATCCTAACTCGTACATTAGAATTTTCAGAAGTTGTGTTAGCTTTCTATTGCTGCATGACAGAGTATCACAAACGTAGTAACTTAAAACAACACAAATTCATCTCACAGTAATGTAGATCAGAAGTCCAGGCACAGCATGAGTGGGTTCTCTTCTCAGGTGCTTATGAAGATGAAATTAAGGTGTTGGCTGGGGCTACAGTTCTCATCTGAGGCTCAGGGTCTTCTTCCAAGGTCACTGGTGGTTGACAAAATCTACTTCTTTACAAATATAGGACTAGGTCTCTATTTTCCTGCTAACAATCGGCCAGGGACTGTCTCTGATCCTAGAGAGCACCTGCATTTCCTTACTACGTGGTCCCCATAGGCAATTCACAGCATGGATGTTTGCTTTCTCCTAGACCAACCAGAGCACATCTCTCTGACTTCCTCTGCAATCAGCTTGACAAAACTCTGCTTTTAAAGGGCTCACCTGTACACCAATATGTATAAAACAGATAACTAATTAGAACCCGCTGTATAACACAGGGAACTCTACTCAGTGCTCTGTGGTGACCTAAATGGGAAGGAAATCCAAAAAAGAGGGATATATATATACATATAGCTGATTCACTTCGCTGTACAGTAGAAACTAACACATGGTAAAACAACTAAACCCCAATTTAAAAATATACAAAAAATAAATAAAAAATAAAGGGCTCACCTGATTTGGTCAGGGCCACCCAGGATAAAATAATATAATCACAGGAGTGATATCTCATCATATTCACAAGTCCTTCCCATAATCAAGGAGATATACAAGGCATATACACCAAAGTGTGGAATCTTGGAGGCTGTCATGATTTTGTCTCCCACAGAAGTGCTACAGGAAAAGATGCTTCTTCCTTCTTTCTCTGTGAGGATCAGGGATGTCTGGTATCCGTCTTTCTCACCAGATGGAGGAAGTTTGCCCAGTAATGAATCCAACCCAGAGGTGAGCAAAGCAAGAAATGTGTAAAGACAGGCTGACAACTCACTGCATCCATTGAGAACCTGGATAATGCCATACCTAAAGGCCTGCCCACGGGCTCTTCCGTTTCATAAGCCGATAACTTTTTTCTTAAGCTATTTGACTTTGGTCCTGTACCTTGCAATTGAAGTGGCCTTGAATATTACAGATGCTGAAACTGCAGAGCCATTGAAGACATACTTGTAAATTTCACAATCTTGCCTGGGTCTACTTTGTGTGAGTTTTACCTAAGGGGCCCTTCCCTTCAAAAGGTTATTTGTCCTTAAGAAAATTAAGTCACAAAGTTTTCTTTAAAGAGACATTAAGGAGGTAAAGCATGCCTAATGTCCAAACACAAGAAAAACATAAATGAAAAGACTGCACAAGGATATAAAAGATTTTAAAAATGACAAGAGATGGTAAAAATAAGCTGGGGTGTGGGTAAAATTAAAGAGGTACTATTAAGGGTTGAGATGAATTATAACCTACTAAATATCACTGTTGATGGTCAAAGACCTTCCACTGGAAAAAGAACCTTTTCTGCTTTGGGGATGCCTTACATTTGTGTGTCACTTTCACATACATTGTCATATTTAATCTTCACAGTGACTCAATAAGGTAGTCAATACTGGTATACAGTTTCCACCTTATAGTTAAGGAAACTGAGATTCAGAAAGATTAAGTAATTTGCCCAAGGTCACAAAGCTGGTAGTGGCCAAATAAGCTTTGTGAATCAGCTAAAAAACCAGAACTCAGCTTTTCTGGGTGCTGGTCCGTGGCAGTGGAAGAACATGGGCTTTAAACCAGCCAGGCCCCTTCCCACTAGCTATCTATTTTACGTTTGGTAGTGTATATATGTCCATGCCACTCTCTCGCTGCCGCATAGCACAGGGAGATCAGCTCGGTGCTTTGTGACCACCTAGAGGGGTGAGATAGGGAGGGTGGGAGGGACGGAGACGCAAGAGGGAAGAGATATGGGAACATATGTGTATGTATAACTGATTCACTTTGTTATAAAGCAGAAACAAACACACCATTGTAAAGCAATTATACTCCAATAAAGATGTAATAAAAAAAAAAAACAGCCAGACCCAGGTTCAAATTCAAGCCCTACCATTTACTAACTCCCTGGCTGTTGACTACATTAATAATGTTTGAAACTCCTTGTTCCAAACTGGCTAACAGTTCCTTCCTCATTGGACTGTTGGAGGAATGAATACAATGATACCTGTTATGTCCCTAGTATAGAAGGTTTGGGGAAGAGTTATTACCTTTTACGTCATTCAGAGGTGAGAGTTTCCATCATTGCCTGGGGAAAGGACCCCAGAGGGCTGTTAAATGTTTGGGACAGATGCTGGAGGCAAAATCTTTCTAGGACTGGGGGGTGGGTCCCAGACTCTGTGGAGAGGGTGGGAGACGGAGGGGAGCAGATGAGGGATGAGTTAGGCAAGCCCTCCGGCTGGGAGGGGAGGCCCCACCTCCCAGAGCAAGGCCCTGGGTGCTCCCTCTTTTGGATCCTGCACCAGGTCAGAACTTAGGGCACCTGCCTCATGTTTGTTATGAACACGTGATTCCAGTTCCTGGGCTGGTGGAGGTGATGAGTTTAGCTTCAGAAGTCTTATAAAATCCACTCCTGGGGCTTCCCTGGTGGCTCAGTGGTTGAGAGTCCACCTGCCGATGCAGGGGACACGGGTTCGTGTCCCGGTCCAGGAAGATCCCACATGCCGCGGAGCGGCTGGGCCCGTGAGCCATGGCCGCTGAGCCTGCGCGTCCCCGCAACGGGAGAGGCCACAACAGTGAGAGGCCCACGTACCGCAAAAAAAAAAAAAAAATCCACTCCTGGAAGCAACCTAAATGTCCATCAACAGATGAATGGATAAAGAAGATGTGGTACATATATAAAATAGAATATTACTCAGCCATAAAAAGAATGAAATAATGCCATTTGCAACAACAAGGATGGACCTAGAGATTATCATACTAAGTGAAGTAAGTCAGACAAAGACAAATATATGACATCACTTACATGTGGAATCGAAAAAGATGATACAAATGAACTTATTTACAAAACAGAAACAGACTCACAGACTTCAAAAACAAACTTATGGTTAACAAAGGGGAAAGGTGGGGAGGAGGGATAAATTAGGAGTTTGGGATTAACATATACATACCACTATATATAAAATAGATAATCAACAAGAACCTACTGCATAGCACAGGGAACGCTACTCAATATTCTGTAATAACAAGTACGGGAAAACTATCTGAAAAAGAATGGATATATGTATATGTATAACTGAATCACTCTGTTGTACACCTGAAACTAATACAACATTGTAAATCAACTATACCCCAATATAAAATAAAAATTAAATTAAAAAAAAGTCCACTCCTGGCCATCTGAGAAAACACAAAATCATCTTCTGAAATGAGAAAGCTTCAAACTATGGGACACCAGGACATCCAAGAGCCCGGTTTATAACTACATTAGAAGCAGTGGATTTTCTCAACTTCTTTGCCTCTGACGTGGATTAGACTCACTTCTGACTCTACTAAACGGTCTTCCCTCAGTGTGGTGCCACAGAGAGCTGCTGCTATTGGAATCCACAGACCCGGGATCTGCTCCCAGCTTTGTCCTTAACTTGCTGTGTGACCTTGACCAAATCGCTTTCCCTCTCTGGGTCTTGGTGTCTTCAGCCATAAGCGAAGGGGCTAAATTTTTAGGTGGATTTTCCATTACTTGAGACTGAAAAACATCCTGAGAAATAGAGATATTTGGGTTCCTTTGTCAGAAAAGCAGCTCTTGGAGGGCTACCTAATCCCACGAGACCTGGTACAGTGCCTTGCACATTATTGAGGTTCAGTAAATATTTGTTACATAAAAAGTGGTCCTGATTTGTATTTTTAATTGAAACATGAAAAAAATAAAACACTTTTATCCTCCTAAAAAAGATATATATAAAATAGATAACTAATAAGAACCTCCTGTATAGCACAGGGAACTCTACTCAATATTCTGTAAAGGTCTACATGGGAAGAGAATCTAAAAGAAGAGTGGCTATATGTATATGTATAACAGATTCACTTTGCTGTACACCTGAAACTAACATAACGTTGTAAATCAACTATACTCCAATAAAAATTTTAAAAATAAAATATAGATGACAGAAACCTGAAAGAAAATTAAAAAATAAATAAAATTCAAACATTCAAAAAAAAGGGATGAAAGAGCTGGACTAGATCCCCTCCCAAGTTGTCTTCTATCCAGAACTGACATTTAGGTTTCGCTCTTCCTGCCTCTCCAGTGACCCCTTCCCTTTCAGCCCTGCCAGCTGTTATCTCCCCACCCACCCCAACCCCAACCAGGGTGAGGCACAGGGTGTGTCCTTGGTGCTGTGATCCTGCCACACCCAGCTGGTCACCCACACTGACCCAGGAGCAGGCCCGGTGACCAGGCTTCCATACGAGGTTCTGGCTGTTGGTTTGCAAGACTCTGCCCTGATTATGCCTGAGATGCTCTGACTTCATGCAGATCGCATTTCTGTCACTTGCAAAGGGGAAGGACTGACTGAGTTTGCAGGGGCAGAGGCAGCTGGCTGGCTGGGAAATCCTCTCTAAGCCCAGCCTGGCCCTTGGGGAACAACCCCTCCAAAAATAGGCCTGTGTTTTCTTGCCCCAGAAACTAGCCTGAAGGGGGCCCATCTCTACGGACTGCTGGAGAGGGACAGGTGGGTCCCAACATTAGACCTTTACAGTCCCTTAGGACAGTCACCAGCTTAAGGGGAACACAGGATGGTTAAAAGACAAAGGGGGCCTGGAATTCCAGCGGTGCAGCTGGTCTGGCTCCACGATGGGAGGATTTGGGAGGATTTTTCTGCTCTGGGCCGACCCTCCCTGGGCAGTTCAATGCAGTTCCACAGGGACCTCTAGCGACTGTCATGTCAAACTACAGTTTCCTCGGCTCCTCCACAGCTGGCTGCTGACCTCTGACCAGGTTTCACCACAGGACCCCAGAGCTCCCCACCCCTGCTCTGCTCCTGCATGGCACGCACCCAGCACATGATGGGGGAGGGTGTCCCCCAAGGCCCAGTGGAGACCAGTGACTGACACATGACAGGGGAGACCTTCCTGCAGTGTTATGACTGAGAAAATGGCTGGTCCTTTGCTCCTGTACAGCCTGACCATGTCATGAGTGGCCTTGGGCTATCCCACATCGTGATGGAGACTAAACAACGCTAATAACAAGTCCCCCACCCTAGGTATCATCCCCGACTTACCTACCCAGGGGACCCTCTTGCAAAGCATTTGCCTAAGGCCAGCTGGCTGTGTTTGAGCTGGGATTTGAAGGCAGCCACCTGGTTTCAGAGCTCACACTCTCTCCTGTATGCCCCACTGCTGGCCCTGAAAGATGTCAGCACACTACCTGTGAAAACCTAGGATTTTCTTACACATAGCCCTTGACATTTTTTTTTTAACTACACACCTCTAATACAAATGTTAAGACATTTCTTCAAAGGACTCAGATGTCACCAGCAGGTGAGGGGTCATTAGATTCTTGGAGACAGAGCTAGGTTTAAGGACAGGGTCTGACAGGCAACTGTGTGTACTCCCCAAGGCTGACCATCTGGAGACTCCAACCTCCTCCCCAAAGTAAGGGAAATAACGTGTCCCACTTACTTCTTGGACTTATTGCAAGGATTAGATGAAATGCTGTGAAAGAACCTATTTTATAAAATTAAGTCCTATGACAATCATAACTTTTAGTTTTTTAGAAAACTCAACCTATAGTTACCAACTGATATTTGAAGCAAAGGAAAGAAAAGCAACTAGTGTTTATTGAGGTTTTTAGGTAGTGGTAACACTACCTAAGAGTTGCCAATTAAAATCACACAGTATTATTTTTACCTATAAATTCAGTGCAGAGTGAGCACTTTCATACACTGTTTGCAGGACTGTTCATTGATATAAAGCCTTAAGGGCAATGTGTAATAGGTCTCACCAACTTTTTTTTTTTTTTTTATTATGGCTGTGTTGGGTCTTTGTTGCTGTGTATGGGCTTTCTCTAGTTGCGGTGAGCAGGGGCTACTCTTCGTTGCGGTGCGCAGGCTTCTCGTTGCGGTGGCTTCTCTTGTTGAGAAGCATGGACTCTAGGCCCGCAGGCTTCAGTAGTTGTGGCTCGCAGGCTCTAGAGCACAGGCTTAGTAGTTGCAGCGTACGGGCTTAGTTGCTCCGCAGCATGTGGGATCTTCCCAGGTTAGGGCTTGAACCTGTGTCCCCTGCATTGGCAGGCCGATTCTTAACCACTGCACCACCAGGGAATTGCCCCCCCCCCGCCCCCGCACCACCACCACCTTTTTGCATGGGAATTCCACTGCTGGGAATCTCTCCAAGGAAACAAACAGAGATGTAGAAAATACTCCATGCATAAAGATTTCTGTCTTATAACAGGGAAAAACTGGAAGTAACTTAAATGTTCAAATACTGGAGAAAGTGGTAACAGCCCTTAGCTTTTGCCTGTCCAGTCTCCCTTCAGTTAACATAACTTCTTTTTTCCTTTCAGGACCTCCACTTCAAAATTCTCCCAGTCCCCATGGTTCTGACGAGGGCTGAGCTGAATCCCCAACTGCAGGGGAAGACATAGGATGGAGTCTCGGCCAATGAGGGAACCCCATTCCCAGACACAGGGATTATTCAGGAAGGGCTCCCCCGGCTGGGAAAGATGCATCCTCTTTGCTCTAAGATTGCTGACTGGAGTTAAAACCAGCACAGTGGAAAGAGGAGCCAGGAGATGAAGAGCGAGTTCTGAAGGAATATTTTAAGATCAATGATCTCTTCTTTTTGCTTAAACTACTTTGACTAGGGTTTCTGTCACTAGCAACAGAGTGCTAACATAGACCATTATTTGGTAGCCAAAGTAGATCAACCTGATGAAATATTTGCAGCCATTCTAAGCCATCTTTATGAATGGTTTCCAGTAACATGAGCTTATGATTAAGTGAAGGAAGCGTGACACACAATCAACTTTAGCATGATCTTAATTATATTTAAACATTTCATGGAAGCAAAGATGTGTTTTCTAAGAAAACACAGCAAAATATCAGCTGTCGGCTTCCCTGGTGGCGCAGTGGTTGAGAATCTGCCTGCTAATGCAGGGGACACGGGTTCGAGCCCTGGTCTGGGAGGATCCCACATGCCGCGGAGCAACTGGTGAGCCACAACTACTGAGCCTGCGTGTCTGGAGCCTGTGCTCCGCAACAAGAGAGGCCGTGATAGTGAGAGGCCCACGCACCACGATGAAGAGTGGCCCCCGCTTGCCACAACTAGAGAAAGCCCTCGCACAGAAATTAAGATCAAACACAGCAAAAATAAATAAATAAATAAACTCCTACCCCCAACATCTAAAAAAACAAACCAAAAAAAAAGTTAAAATATATATATGTTAGCTGTCATGCTGGCTGGTGAAATTATTCAGTTTTAAACTTTTATTCTGTGTAACTTCCACACAAAAATATATATCTTACAATAAATAGTAAGGAAAAAAAACTAAGGAAAAGATACAGTTTTACTGGTTACTCCCTTAATTCCAAAAAGGTTATCATTGTCTTCTCAGATGAAAATATATAGAGTACCTTGTTTTGAAGTGACAGTTTGGAATTTCCCTAAAAATATTGACCTACCAGTTTTACACAAAGTAGAACGTTATTTTTTTCAGTACTAAAACTGAAAACATGCCCCACCACAGGAAAGTAGAGTCTGCTCTTCAACGACTTTGTGATCTTCAGTCTGAGTATTACTAAGAAAGGAAACATGACATGAACAACCTCCAATCAGAATATGTATGCATTGGCTCATGGAGCCCTGCCTCATGTCATAAAGGACTTTTCCCCACTCCACCTCATACTTGAAAGGAATTTGAACCTGGACTAAAAGACAGAATAAACCATGACTATTGGCCATAGCCTGGTAAAGATAAATGGCCTTGAAGACTTCCCTGGTGGCACAGTGGTTAAGAATCCGCCTGCCACTGTAGGGGACACAGGTTCGAGTCCTGGTCCGGGAAGATCCCACGTGCCGCGGAGCAACTAAGCCCGTGCGCCACAACTACTGAGCCTGCGCTCTAGAGCCCGCGAGCCACAACTACTGAGCCCACGTGCCACACTACTGAAGCCGGCATGTCTACAGCCCATGCTCTGCAACGAGAGAAGCCACCGCGATGAGAAGCCTGCGAACAGCAACGAAGAGTAGCTGCCACTTGCCGCGGCTAGAGAAAGCCCACGTGCAGCAACAAAGACCCAATGCAGCCAAAAATAAATAAATAAAATAAAATAAAATTTTAAATAAATAAATGGCCTTGACCAGCTGAGCACAGATCCAAGGCCAAGACAACATCCGCCAAGCGCAGCCCCCTGGACTCAGCGGCTCAGGGTTCCTTGGCTGCTCCCTCTTCCTACTTCTGATTTTCTCTTTTCTTGATCAGGGCCTGCCTTGCTCTCTGGGCCAACGCTAGTCGCCGACCAAGACACTCATCTCCTACTTGGTTCGGGTCAGGACGCTGCCCCAGTTTTGCAGCAGGTCATGAAGCACTTGACAGGGAGGGATAGATCCATGGAAGCCGACCGGCAGCAGCATGAGACCAGGCCTCGGCTTCTCCTCTTGCCCTGCTGGGTTGCCTTTACTCCAGGGTCATCTCATCGAGGCCATCTCCCCCATCCCAACCCATGGTGGGCTTGATTAGCTCTGCTATACCGTAGTCGCCTCTTATCCACAGTTTTGCTTTCAGCGGTTTCAGTTACCAGTGGTCAACCTCAGTCCTAAAATATTAAATGAAAAATCCCAGAAACAAACAATGCATAAGTTTTAAATTGTATGTGCTGTGTTGAGTAGCATGATGAAATCTTACACCACGAATCAGCCCTTTGTCCAGCGAATCCACACTGTGTATATCAATACTACCTGTCAGTTAGTAGCAACTGTCTTGGCATCACGGTGCTTGTGTTCAAGTTACCTTTATTTTACTTAATAATGGTCCCAAACCACAAGAGTAGTGATGCTGGCAATTCGGATAGTCTCTTACTGTGCCTAATTTATAAATCAAACTTTATCATATGTATGTATAGGAAAAAACATAATATATATAGGTTTGGTACCATCCTGGGTTGCAGGCATCCACGGGGGGGGGGGGGGGGGGGAGGGGTGGTCTTGGAACGTGTCCCTGCATGTAAGTTCTTGTTCTTACTGTACAAGAACCGGCACCGGCACAAAAAGTGGTCCACAGTGCCCTCTGGTGGTCAATCATAACATAATGGGGACAATCTGCACATTCAATTATAAAGTAATCTGCAGCACCTTCCGTGAAAAAGTGGTTCATTCCACTGTGATAATTGGATCTTACCTGAATACAAACGTTTTTACATGGTACCAAATGATGAAGAGAAAACTCACAATAACTGGGTAAAGGGAGAAATACAGATAGACACTCTCAACCTAATTCTATCACAAGGTACCTTGGCACCCAAGGCCCTGAGGGAAGATCCTTGACAAAGGCTGCATTCTGGCCAATCCCCAAATTTTAAGACATGATGAGCTGTTTACCAATAGGAAAGAGTCAAATTGTTCATTTTCAGCTTTGAAGCAGCCAGAAGTTGATTATAAAATAAAAACACAAAAGGGTTTCAACAGTGGACAGTGAAAAAACATGTAATAAATATTAACATCTCTGCGTAAGAAAATAAATCCAACATATTTCATGAAAATAATGCTTTTAATTATTAATGCCTTGAATAAGAAACCTACTCTACCAAGTTTAAGATACATCATTTTTCTTAAAGAGAAGCTGTTTGCTCGATTTCAGATAAGTTCATTTTGTAGTCTTCAAACTCATATTCAACTTCCTCTCTCTTAGCCATTTAAGGATTCAGTTGCTTGACTCCTGACACAGCTCTTTATGAAGGATCTCATGCAGTCTTCTGAAATCATGTATATAGGTAATAAAAGCAAACAGTTTTTTCCCTTCTGAAGAAATGTGATTTCTTTTCTAAAAGTCACGTTGTTTTCCCTCTGATGACATGATTTAGGTAGTAACAGCATTAGAAGCCATTTAGAGATTTGAAGCAGTTGAGGAAGGCTTAGTTCATTGTTGAGAGTAGCATTAGAAAAAAAGCTAGAGAGAGTGGTTGGGAGATGGATTTGGGCCCTGATTTAAACTGGTCTATGTCTGCGTTAACTTAACTTAGAAAAGAACACCAGAAACAATTTACACACAAAATCCCCTCCTTTCTTTTCTTTCTTCGCAATCCCATTTTGGGGCAAAAAAAAAAAAAAAAGTGTGCTTGTGTCTCTGTATTTTGAGTGGAGGAAACTAATTATACAGTGTCCACCTAGCTGGGGAAATCAAATTCAGAAAATTTTATGAACTTCCTTGATTAAATCAAATTCAGGAAGTTTTATGAACTTCCTTTGTTCTAGATAATCATCACTTTAGACTCAAAAGCTTTTTTTAAACTTCTTTATAAGAAATAGTCTTGCCCTGTGTTGTTGGATCAACAACACCCAGGACTGTCAGACATAAATGGACCATGAGTGGGATGATCCACTTGTGTTTCATCACTGTTTGTTTGTCTTGGCAAGATTTATTCAGGTGCACCGTAACAGGAGCCAAGCCCTTAATACAGGCTAAGGCAGCAGCCGTGGAGGCATGACACCTCTCCCCAGCACAGTGGTTTTCAGTAATTAAAAACACGTACTTGAGTACTTTCAAATGCCAATGGGCAATCTAAAACTGGTACCCACTCCTCTTTAAGGAGCACCATTGGCAAACTATTTGAAATTGATGGAACAAAACTTCTTTGATCATAATGAATGACATGTCTCTGAAAATGGCTTCAAAATACTAAAATATATATAAATATATCCAGCAATCTCATCTCCCAAGAAATGCAGTAACAATCCATCTCAATTCTGTAAACATGCAAGCAAGGAAAGAAAACTGTCTAATATTCTGGGAAACTTTCCATAAAGAAACATTAAGCGCTTTAAGTCTGCATGAAACTTCCTAAGAAACTTCGCACATGAGGTTAAATTCGCCACATGCTGCTTCACCTAGAGAGGGGAAGAGAGGGGAAGAAAAATTATGTCATTAAACTGAGTTGACAAATCATAAAAGTTAATTCATTCTAGGGAAGGACTAGAGAAACTTCTGATCTGAAAGTTTAAGATCTCAAGTTAATTTCAGCCACTTTAGTGTACTAAAGAATCATCTGGGAGAGGAACCAAGATGGCAGAGTAGAAGAACATGCTCTCACTCCCTCCCGCGAGAACACCAGAATCACAACTACCTGCTGGACAATCATCGACAGGAAGACGCTGGAACTGACCAAAAAAGATACCGCACATCCAAAGACAAAGGAGAAGCCACAACGAGACGGTAGGAGGGGCGCAATCACAGTAAAATCAAATCCCATAACGGCTGGGCGGGTGACTCACAGACTGGAGAACACTTATACCACAGAAGTCCACCCACTGGAGTGAAGGTTCTGAGCCCCACGTCAGGCTTCCCAACCTGGGGGTCCGGCAATGGGAGGAGGAATTCCTAGAGAATCAGACTGTGAAGCCTAGTGGGAACTGATTGCAGGACTTCGACAGGACTAGGGGAAACAGAGACTCCACTCTTGGAGGGCACACACAAAGTAGTGTGTGCATCGGAACCCAGGGGGAGGATCAGTGACCCCAGGGGAGACTGAACCAGACCTACCAGCTAGTGTTGGAGGGTCTCCTGCCGAGGTGGGGGGGTGGGGTGGGGTGGGGGCTGTGGCTCACTGTGGGGACAGGAACACTGGCGGCAGTTCTGGGAAGTACTCCTTGGTGTGAGCCCTCCCAGAGTCTGTCATTACCCCCACCAAAGAGCCTGGACAGGCTCCAGTGTTGGGTTGCCTCAGGCCAAACAACCAACAGGGAGGGAACCCAGCCCCACTCATCAGCAGTCAAGTGGATTAAAGTTTTACTGAGCTCTGCCCACCAGAGCAACAGCCAGCTCTACCCAACCACCAGTCCTTCCCATCAGGAAACGTACACAAGCCTCTTAGATAGCCTCATCCACCAGAGGGCAGACAGCAGAAGCAAGAACTACAATTCTGCAGCCTATGGAAAGAAAACCACATTCACAGAAAGACAGACAAGATGAAAAGGCAGAGGACTATGTACCAGATGAAGGAACAAGGTAAAACTCCAGAAAAACAACTAAATGAAGTGGAGATGGGCAACCTTCCAGAAAAAGAATTCAGAATAATGATAGTGAACATGATCCAGGACCTCGGAAAAAGAATGGAGGCAAAGATCGAGAAGACACAAGAAATGTTTAACAAAGACCTATAAGAATTAATGAACAAACAAACAGAGATGAACAATACAATAACTGAAATGAAACCTACACTAGAAGGAATCAATAGCAGAATAACTGAGGCAGAAGAACGGATAAGTAACCTGGAAGACAGAATGGTGGAATTCACTGCTGTGGAACAGAATAAAGAAAAAAGAATGAAAAGAAATGAGGACAGCCTAAGAGACCTCTGGGACAACATTAAACGCAACAACATTCGCATTATACGGGTCCCAGAAGGACATGAGAGAGAAAAGGACCAGAGAAAATATTTGAAGAGATTATAGTCGAAAACTTCCCTAATATGGGAAAGGAAATAGCCACCTAAGTCCAGGAAGCACAGCGAGCCCCGTACAGGATAAACCCAAGGAGAAACACATCAAGACACACAGTGATCAAATTGGCAAAAATTAAAGACAAACAAAAATTATTGAAAGCAGCAAGGGAAAAAGGAGAAATAACATACAAGGGAACTCCCATAAGGTTAATCCCATAAGGTTAACAGCTGATTTCTCAGCAGAAACTCTACAAGCCAGAAGGGAGTGGCATGATATACTTAAAGTGATGAAAGGGAAGAACCTACAACCAAGATTACTCTACCCAGCAAGGATCTCATTCAGATTCGATGGAGAAACCAAAAGCTTTACAGACAAGCAAAAGCTAAGAGAATTCAGCACCACCAAACCAGCTCTACAACAAATGCTAAAGGAACTTCTCCAAGTGGGAAACACACGAGAAGAAAAGGACCTACAAAAACAAACCCAAAACAATTAAGAAAATGGTCACAGGAACATACATATCAATAATTACCTTAAACGTGAATGGATTAAATGCTCCAACCAAAAGACACATGCTTGCTGAATGGATACAAAAACAAGACCTATATATATGCTGTCTACAAGAGACCTACTTCAGACCTAGGGACACATAGAGACTGAAAGTGAGGGGATGGAAAAAGATATTCCATGCAAATGGAAATCAAAAGAAAGCTGGAGAAGCTATACTCATATCAGATAAAGTAGACTTTAAAATAAAGAATGTTACAAGAGACAAGGAAGGACACTACATAATGATCAAAGGATCAATCCAAGAAGAAGATATAACAATTATAAATATATATGCACCCAACATAGGAGCACCTCAATACATAAGGCAACTGCTAACAGCTGTAAAAGAGGAAATCGACAGTAACACAATAATAGTGGGGGACTTTAACACCTCACTTACACCAATGGACAGATCATCGAAAATGACAATAAATAAGGAAACAGAAGCTTTAAATGACACAATAGACCAGATAGATTTAATTCATATTTATAGGACATTACATCCAAAAACAGCAGATTACACTTTCTTCTCAAGTGCACATGGAACATTCTCCAGGATAGATCACATCTTGGGTCACAAATCAAGCCTCAGTAAATTTAAGAAAACTGAAATCATATCAAGCATCTTTTCCGACCACAACACTATGAGATTAGAAATGAATTAAAGGGAAAAAAACGTAAAAAACACAAACACATGAGGGCTAAACAATATGTTACTAAATAACCAAGAGTTCACTGAAGAAATCAAAGAGGACATCAAAAAATACCTAGAGACAAATGACAATGAAAACACAACGATCCAAAACCTATGGGATGCAGCAAAAGCAGTTCTAAGAGGGAAGTTTATAGCTATACAAGCCTACCTCAAGAAACAAGAAAAATCTCAAATAAACAATCTAACCTTACACCTAAAAGAACTAGAGAAAAAAGAACAAACAAAACCCAAAGTTAGCAGAAGGAAAGAAATCATCAAGATCAGAGCAGAAATAAATGAAATAGAAACAAAGAAAACAATAGCAAAGATCAATAAAACTAAAAGCTGGTTCTTTGAGAAGATAAACAAAACTGAAAAAGCATTAGCCAGACTGATCAAGAAAAAGAGGGAGAGGACTCAAATCAATAAAATTAGAAATGAAAAAGGAGAAGTTACAACAGACACTGCAGAAATACAAAGCATCCTAAGAGACTACTACAAGCAACTCTATGCCAATAAAATGGACAACCTGGAAGAAATGGACAAATTCTTAGAAAGGTATAACCTTCCAAGACTGAATCAGGAAGAAACAGAAAATATGAACAGACCAATCACAAGTAATGAAATTGAAACTGTGATTAAAAATGTTCCAGCAAACAAAAGTCCAGGACCAGATGGCTTCACAGGTGAATTGTATCAAACATTTAGAGAAGAGTTAACACCCATCCTTCTCAAACTCTTCCAAAAAATTGCAGAGGAAGGAACACCCCAAAAACTCATTCTATGAGGCCACTATCACCCTGATAGCAAAACCAGACAAAGATACTACAAAAGAAGAAAATTACAGACCAATATCACTGATGAATATAGATGCAAAAATCCTCAACAAAATACTAGCAAACAGAATCCAACAACACATTAAAAGGATCATACACCATGATCAAGTGGGATTTATCTCAGGGATGCAAGGATTCTCCAATATACGCAAAGCAATCAATGTGATACATCATATTAACAAACTGAAGGGAAAAAAACATATGATCATCTCAACAGATGCAGGAAAAGCTTTTGACAAAATTCAACACCCATTTATGATAAAAACTCTCCAGAAAGTGGGCAGAGAGGGAACCTACCTCAACATAATAAAGGCCATATATGACAAACCCACAGCAAACATCATTCTCAATGGTGAAAAGCTGAAAGCATTTCCTCTAAGATCAGGAATGAGACAAGGATGTCCACTCTCCCCACTATTATTCAACATAGTTTTGGAGGTCCTAGCCACGGCAATCAGAGAAGAAAATGAAATAAAAGGAATACAAATTGGAAAAGAAGAAGTAAAACTGTCATTGTTTGCAGACGACATGATACTATACATAGAGAATCCTAAAGATGCCACCAGAAAACTACTAGAGCTAATCAATGAATTTGGTAAAGTTGCAGGATACAAAATTAATGCACAGAAATCTCTTGCATTCCTATACACTAATGATGAAAAGTCTGAAAGAGAAATTATGGAAACACTCCCATTTACCATTGCAACAAAAAGAATAAAATACCTAGGAATAAACCTACCTAGGGAGACAAAAGATCTGTCTGCAGAAAACTATAAGACCCTGATGAAAGAAATTAAAGATGACACCAACAGATGGACAGATATACCATGTTCTTGGATTGGAAGAATCAATATTGTGAAAATGACTATACTACCCAAAGCAATCTACAGATTCAATGCAATCCCTATCAAATTACCAATGGCATTTTTTACGGAACTAGAACAAATTATATTTAAATTTGTATGGAGACACAAAAGACCCCGAATAGCTAAAGCAGTCTTGAGGGAAAAAAACGGAGCTGGAGGAATCAGACTCCCTGACTTCAGACTATACTAAAAAGCTACTGTGATCAAGACAGTATGGTACTGGCACAAAAACAGAAACATAGATCAATGGAACAACATAGAAAGCCCAGAGATAAACCCACGCACCTATGGTCAACTAATTTATGACAAAGGAGGCAAAGATATACAATAGAGAAAAGACAGTCTCTTCAATAAGTGGTGCTGGGAAAACTGGACAGCTACATGTAAAAGAATGAAATTAGAACACTCCCTAACACCATACACAAAAATAAACTCAAAATGGATTCGAGACCTAAATTAAGACTGGACAGTATAAAACCCTTATAGGAAAACATTGGAAGAACACTCTTTGACATAAATCACAGCAAGATCCTTTTTGATCCACCTCCTAGAGTAATGGAAATAAAAACAAACAAATGGGACCTAATGAAACTTCAATGCTTTTGCATAGCAAAGGAAACCATAAACAAGACTAAAAGACAACCCTCAGAATGGGAGAAAATATTTGCAAATGAATGAACGGACAAAGGATTAATCTCCAAAATATATAAACAGCTCATGCAGCTCAATGTTAAAGAAGCAGTCAACCCAATCCAGAAATGGGCAGAGGACCTGGGTGGACATTTCTCCAAAGAAGACATACAGATTGCCAAGAAGCACATGAAGGGTTGCTCAACATCACTGATTATTACAGAAATGCAGATCAAGGCTACAATGAGGTATCACCTCACACCAGTTGGAATGGGCATCATCAGAAAATCCACAAACAACGGGTGCTGGAGAGGGTGTGGAGAGAAGGGAGCCCTCTTGCACTGTTGGTGGGAATGTGGATTGGTTTGGCCACTGTGGAGAACAGTGTGGAGGTTCCTTAAAAGACTAGAAATAGAATTACCATATGATCCAGCAATCCCACTACTGGGCATATACCCAGAGAAGGCCATAATTCGAGAAGACACATGCACCCCAATGTTCATTGCAGCACTATTTGCAATGGCCAGGTCATGGAAGCAACCTAAATGCCCATTGACAGAGGAATAGATAAAGAAGATGTGGTACATATATAAAATGGAATATTACTCAGCCACCAAAAGGAACGAGATTGAGTCATTTGTTGAGACATGGATGGATCTAAAGACTGTCATACAGAGTGAAGTAAGTCAGAAAGAGAAAAACAAATATCGTATATTAACGCATGTATGTGGAACCTAGGAAAATGGTATAGATGAACCGGTTTGCAGGGCAGAAGTTGAGACACAGATGTAGAGAACAAATGTATGGATGCCAAGGGGGGAAAACCGCAGTGGGGTAGGGATGGTGGTGTGCTGAATTGGGCTATTGGGATTGACATGTATACACTGATGTGTATAAAATTGATGACTAATAAGAACCTGCAGTATAAAAAAACAAACAAAGAAACAACTAATACTAAACTTTCTTTGGGTTATTTGTATGGAAATATGTTAATATAAATGTTTCAGACATTACATGAAATTTCTAAAAATCTTATATGTTCTGGTATAATGTTATAAGTCATAATTCTAGTAATTACTTTAAAATGTATATCTCAGAAATAACTAAATTTCCTTGTCAATTGCGTTATTATGAACTTTCATCAAATCTTTAACCATGGTCATTTTTAAGTCTTTTGTCATTTACAGACAGTTCTGGGTGTACTCTGATGCTTCTGCAAAATGTTCCTATAAAAGGCTTTCATCTTCAAGGAATTCATGGAAAAGACTCTGACAAGTACAGGTTTCTGGTAACTGACTATACTGCTGAACTGAATGAATAAGCATTTTCAGAACTCTAATGGAAAACTGATGAATTCATAAAAGTGCTAACAAAAGATCAAGATAAAAAAAAATAATTACATGGAACTGAGTGAACTGATGAGGATGATTATAATTTTTGTGACTTTCTGCTTGAATAAAAAAAAAATCCCACAAGGACTCAGAGGCAAAAAATATACAAATCAATTTTCACTGCAAAGTAAAGGAGCTGTTACAGTGGAGGATTCCTGGACTGAATGTCAATATTATGACATAGTGTGAGCGTGTTTTGTGTTTGGTAATTGCAATCATTGTTGCTTTTGTTGCGGTCATCCATTTATAATGCTTGGTGTCAGTTTATTTATCTCTTGTAAAAATAAAATACAGCGTGTGTTTGTGTGAACAACAACAACAAAAAAAGATGAGAAACTGAGGCTCGAAGTCACAGAGCAATTAGTTCATACAGTTAGGACTGTAGCTTATTGATCTCTGACTCCAAAGCTCAGGCACTTTTGACTAAGCCATACTAGCTCTACATTCCATTCTCAAAATATCTTCCATTTATATAGATCATGTAACATGTTCACACCACATACAGGCGACTGTGTGTATACACATTACATCAGTGTTCTTCTTTCCTTAAGCATGGCCTTCTCTCTCATCACATTCTGATGAGGAGGCATCCTTTGGAAGATGTGGTCTATAATGGCTAGACTGCATCTTGCAGCTGAAGCCAAGTGAGGTGTCAGCTGTGTGTCGGCAGAGCTTATGCCCCATACAACATACACCAATTTATGCTGCCCTAGAGATAATAACAGGCAGACTACAGAAATAAGTAGCTATCTTCCTCTCATTATGTGTTGTAGGTGGATAAACCGTAAACAATATTTCCTTCATTTGAAAGTTGTAAATGCAACAGATGGGGAAATTTCTGTTAATAGAGTATTAGAAATCTTACGTATCTCTATTTTGTTTGTAAATACAATCTTGTTCTGAATCACAGTGATTTTCTGCCAGTCTGGGTGTGGTGGACATTACTAGGCCTCCTCAGTATCCATGTCCTCTCCATTTCCAGACACACAGAGGCCATACTTCCCAGGCCCCGCTTGCATTAGGAAGGGCCACGGTACTCGTCTGGCCAATGAGCTGTAAGCAGAAGCAGTGCGTGTGTGGCTTCTAGAACAAAGTAACTTAGTTCCAGATGGGTAAGCTTTCAGAACTTTTTTCTTGCAACAGCCATTGTGGAAGCCTGTGTTAACATGGAGGTTCCACAGGGTCCACAGAGACCAGACTGCGGAGCCAAACAACACACAGAGGATAATTGTCCTGGAGAATTGCCCAAATCCATAGCAGAATTTGCATAAATAAAAATAAACCTTTGACTTTTGTTTTCTTAAGCCACTGAAATTTAAATGTCATCTCTTAACAACGTAGGAGACATAACTTGGACCCTCCTGACTAACGCTGTGGGTGAGGTCATTTCACTGATACCATAAAATAGCATACACATCCTTCTGTTCTAATCCAAAGTAATATATGCATTTTAATCTCATACTCAACGTCTTCTACAAACTGGCCCAAACCTACCTTCTGAAATTACCTTCTACCATCCTCCAAGTGAAACTAAACACCATTCTTTGACCCCATCTCACAATTCCTTGCTCTTTTTTTAAATCTATGTCGTTCCCTTGCCTAGCATACTGTCTCTTCCTTTCACACATATCAAATTGCTATCTTTAAAAGGCCCAACTCATATGCTAACTCTTCCAATGAAACCTTCCCTAATCCCACTATGCTGAAGTGATTTCTCCTTCCTTCAGATTTTCATATTTCTTCCTGCTCCTTCTAACTGTATATTTTGTATTATGCTTATTTTACACGTAACATTAGTTTCAGGTGCACAGCATAAAGATTTGAAATATGTATGTATAGAAAAATGATTACCCCAGGCTACTTAATTTCTAACACTGCACATAGTTATGTTTTTTCTTGTGATGAGAACTTTTAAGATCTACTCTCTTAGCAACTTTCAAACATACAACACAGTATTATTAACTAGAGTCACCATTCTGTACATTATATCCTCATGACTTATTTTATAACTGGAAGTTTGTACTTTTTGACCCCCTTCACCCATTTCACCCACCCCCGCCCACCTCCCACCTCTGGCAACCACCAATCTGTTCTCTGTATCTGTGAGTTCAGGGTTTGGGTTTTTTTCAAATTTTTTATTTCTATTTTTAGATTCCACAAATAAGTGAGATCATACAGGACTTGTCTTTCTTCGTCTGATTTTTTTCACTTAACGTAATGCCCTCAAGGTCCAGCCATGTTGTAGCAAATGGCAAGATTCCCTTCTTCTTTATGACTGACTAATATTCATACATATGTCAAATCCTTTGCCTGTTTCTTAATTGAATTAACTATATTTTTATTGTTGAATTATATACTGTAAGGTTTTAATGTGTCTTGCCAGAACTTTTTTCTATTACTAGAGTAGGTTATTTTTACTATATGTTTTTAAATGGCATTTATGACACATACAATTTTGTAACTTGCTTTTTAAACTTAATATATTGTGATCATCTTTACATGTCTATGTCTAATTACATCACTTCCAATGACTGCTTTACGGTTCATTATATGAATGTTCCATAATCTAAAATCTAATGCTTTTTTTTTTAACATCTTTATTAGAGTATAAAATCTAATACTTTAAATTAAAGTCCATGGGACTTTCCTGGTGGTCCAGTGGCTAAGATTCTGTGCTCCCAATGCAGGGGGCCCGGATTCTATCCCTAGTCAGGGAACTAGATCCCACATGCTGCAACTAAGAGTTAGCATGCCACAACTAAAGATCCCACATGCCACAACTAAAGTTCCCACATGCTACAATGAAGATCGTGCACATAGCAACTAAATATCCCACATGCCACAACTAAGACGCAGCACAGCCAAATAAATAATAAATAAATATTTAAAAAAAAAAAAAGTTTAGGGATTCCTTGGTAGCACAGTGGTTAAGAATCTGCCTGCCTATGCAGGGGACAGGGGTTCGAGCCCTGGTCTGGGAAGATTCCACATGCCGCAGAGCAACAAAGCCCGTGTGCCACAACTACTGAGCCTGTGCTCTAGAGCCCGCAAGCCACAACTACTGAAACCGCGAGCCACAACTACTGAGCCCAAGCGGCACAACTACTGAAGCCCACATGCCTAGAGCCGGTGCTCTGCAATAAGAGAAGCCACTGCAATGAGAAGCCCACACACTGCAATGAAGAGTAGCCCCGCTCACCGCAACTACAGAAAGCCCACACAGCAACAGACCCAGCACAGCCAAGAAAAAAAAAAAAATTTAGATTTAAATACAGGATTTATTTAAAAGGAAAAGAAAAAAACGCCACACTGCATCTATATTTTTGAACACTTATACAATCACTTCTTTTTTTAATTGAGGTATAATTGACATATAACATATTAGTTTCAGGTGTACAACATAATGATTCCACGTTTGTATACACTGAGAAATGATCATCAGGAGTCTAGTTAACATCCATCATCACACAGAGTTACAAAATTTTTTTTCTTGGGATGAGAACTTTTAAGATCTATTTACTCAGTAACCGTCAAATCTGCAGTATGGTATTATAAACTATAGTATACAGCGTCACCACGCTGTATACTATATTCCCATGACTTGTTTATTTTATAACAGGAAGTTTGTACCTTTTGACCCCCTTAACCTGTTTCACCCACCCCACCCCACCCCGCCTCTGGTAGCCACCAATCTGTTCTCTGTACCTATGAGTTTGCTTTGCTTTGGTTTTTTGTTGGTTTGCTTATTTGTTGTTTAGATTCCACATATAATACAGTATTTTTCTCTGACTTTTTCACTTAGCATAATGCACTCAAAGTACATCCATTTTGTTACAAATGACAAGATTTCCTTCTTTTATATGGCTGAATAATATTCCTATATCTGTATAGAGAGATACAGCAATCACATTTTCTTTTTCTATCCATCCATCAATGGACACAGGTTGTTTCCCTGTCTTGGCTATTGCGAATGATGCTGCAATGAACATGGGGTGCATACAGCTTTTCAAATTAGGGTTTTCATTTTCTTCAGATAAATACCCAGAAATGGAATTGCTGGAAACATGTGAGTTCTGTTTTTAAGTTTTTGAGGAATCTCCATGCTGTTTTCCATGGTGGCTGCGCCAATTTGCATTCCCATTAACAGTGCATAGGGGTTCCCCGTTCTCCACATCCTCACCAATACTTGTTATTTCTTGTCTTTTTGATAACAGCCATTCTAACACATGTGAGGTGATATCTCATTAAGGTTTTGACTTGCATCTTCCTGATGATCGGTGATGCTGAGCATCTTTTCATGTACCTGGCCATGTATGTCTTCTTGGAGAAACGTCTAATTGGATCCTCTGCCCATTTGTAATTGGATTGTTTGTTTTATTTGCTATTGAGTTGTATGAATTCTTTATATATTTTGGATATTAACCCCTTATCAAATATATGATTTGCAAATAAAAAAAATTTAAAAAAAGAATCATCTGAGTTTGCTAAAATGCAGATTCCTGAGTTCTGGTTTAGGGTCAGGCCTAGCTAGGAATCTTCATCTCGGCCATCATTCCTCCTCTCCAAGTATGATGCTGACACACTTAGCAAATGCTGCCGGGATGAAACATTCATCAGCAGCTGTGGCTGCTGTGATCATCTCATTCAAGAATATCTGAAGGTTTAAAAGACAAAAACAGTCGAGAACAGAAGGGGTCCTGAACATTAGGGCAAAAGAGCAGCAATCAGCCAGCATCCAGCCGGGGACGTGACCTTGACCCATTTTCCTGTTGCGGCCCCGACCACTGCCATCAGGAAATCCAGCTCCAGGTAAGGCAGAGCGGGCAGGCTTGTAGGCTGTGACCTCTCATTACCTCTGTCTTTGCCAGGGAACACGTGGGCAGCCCAGAGGCCTGCTGCTCATACTTAACAGAGAGAGGAAGCAATTGCTGGTACTTATGAGAACTGCTTACTCAAGCATGAGCGCAAATACTTTGGGTGAACATCAACCTTCCATTCAATATGAGTCCAGCAAGGCAAGGACTATTGTATACTCTCTTGGGCTATTGAACAGTTCTGATGGCAAACCTGGTGGGTGGGATGGTGGGGCACCCACTCCTGGACTCTGAAATGGAGTCAGAGGCACCTGTTCGGGAAGGTCACCTTCAAGTCACTGCCCATTCCTAGGATTCTGGAGTCCTGTCTCAGGATGGGTCACACCCTGGGCTAGTCTTCTGTCCTCCTCTCAGAAGGACAGGAGAGAGTGCTCCCTTTTAACTCTGAGCTGCAGAAAAGGCCCACTCGTCTGTGTTAATTAAGTGGGAACCTCAAATTTATCTATTTTACTCACTTATTCAGTGTGGAGACTTATGGGAAAACCCAGTTTTATTTTGTTATTAAAGCAAGCATTGCCCTCGGGCATATTATTTATACAAAGATAACTGTACTTCAGAGATTGTTATGTCCTGTAAAAGTGATCTTTAACCTCAAAGAGCAGGCCTATTATCTTACTGGCCTTCCTCCTTGATAATTTGTTGCCCTGCCATAATGTTGTAATTGCTACCTCTGTCTTCCTATAAAGTAAGATGGCTTTTCGTGTCCAGGAGACAATCACTGGCCCAGGTCTCTTCTCCTGCATGCACGGCAGCGGAATAAACACCATGACTGTTAGATTCTTTATTCAAACAAGGAAGTCGAGAATCTTTGTCTCAAAGGATCAGCCTGAAAAGTAGCCAGTATTTATTAAACACCTGCTCTGTGCCATGTACTGTCCTAGGTCCAGTTTGGAATGAAAAACCAAAACTAAAACCTGAGCTTTGCTATGAAGAGACTTACAGTCATGGTGGAAAGTCAATAGTTCACCACAGAACTGTTGTACAATAGAATAAGACAGAATAAACGAATGCTGAGAATTTAAACCCAAACCTGAACTGCAACCTACAGGTCTAGCTTAGCATGTCACCCTAATCTCCACAAACAGCAGTCAGTCTGTTACAAGTAGAAAGTGTTTAAATTACACTGGAATTGAAGCCTGGCCAGCTGCCAGTAAGGTAACCAGAGGGGCAACAAAACATCTTGGTTAGAAGCAAGTTGAGGGCTGTGGAGCTAGAATGCTGGGGTTTGCATCCCAGCACCATTGCTTACTGGCTGTAAGGCTTTAGGCCAGTTTCTTTCTTTTCTGCGCATCAGCTCTCTATCTCATAAATGAAGAAAAACACTACCTAACTCATAGGATTGCAGTGAGAATTCAGTGAGTTAAGACATGTAAAGCTGCCAGTACAGCACCAGCCAGCAATGCTCAACAAACGCTACTGCTACTGTTATTGTCATCACTATCCGCTAGACCTTGAGGCTGCCAGACATGCCACCGTGACCTGTGTCGCCTGGGAAAAGTATCAGTCCCTTGTAAGCCTTCATTTGTTTTTTTTGGGGGGGGGGGGTTGTTTTGTTTTGTTTGTTTGTTTTTGGTCATGCCTCGCAGCTTGCAGGATCTTAGTTCCCCAACTGGGGAACTAAGCGCGAAGATCTAACCTCTGGACCACCAGGGAAGTCCCTGTATTCCTTCATTTGAACCCTGACCTAATTTCAAAGAATCTGATCAGACCCTTCTTTCCTGTCCCTTTCCCATCTTCAGGTTATGTTCTTCTCGTTCATTCTCTCCCATGACTCCTTCCCTCTAAGTATCCACTTCCTGGAGGGATACACCACACACCTCCACAGGTGCTCACAGGACAGGGGTCACGTGCTCGGACTCGATGTGGATCCCTCATGGTCTGGAAGCACCCAGGTCTGATTCTTATGAGAAAATGCCACCACGGGTCAGAACTGGTCTCCACCCAGGGCCCCAGAAGCATAGCCTTAAAATGGGGTCTCAGGAATTCCCTGGCAGTCCAGTGGTTAGGGCTCCATGCGTTCAATGCCACGGCCCAGGTTCAATCCCTGGTCAGGGAACTAAGATCCTTCAAGCCATGGCGTGCAGAGAAAAAAAAGAAAAAATAATAGAATCTCCACCTGGTGTCCTAGTTTGTAGATAGAGTTCAGGGGGGTTGTGATGGGAAAAAACTGGGATGGAAAAAGTTTTCATTTTCATTAAGCTCTAACTGAAATATATCATTCTTTTCAATGATGAACGTAGGCAATAAACCACAGTGGTGACAGTGTATCTGTGACGGCCAGCAACAGAAATATAGAAATTGCAGATACTCTCACATCATGGTAGAGTTGCTGCAGATGTCTTAATATATTCAGTTCTCACTACTCTGAAAGTGCAGAAAAGTTATGGACGCACTACTAGACCTTATTATTTAACATATTCATTAAAAAGCCAACATATTACTACACCACGCATTTTATAAAATATTTTTATAAAGGTATTTCAATATAGTTGATTTCTTTTGTAATCCTGTGTACTTCATGCATTTAAAAAATATTATTCCTAGGGGAGTTGTAGGCCTTACCAGCTTGCCAAAGGGATCCATGGTACATGAAATGGTTAAGACCCCCTTGCTTTAGAAGGTTGAGGACCTTCTAAAAGGAAGGGCTGTAATATTAGAAAGATGAAAGACATGTAAATACTTACTGAAATGTGGCATTATAATATTCTTCAGGCGTCACTATTTTTGGTCCACCAAAGTAGTCCACGACCCAGATATTGGTTATATTCAACTTAGCGAAGAACCAATTATGGCTGGATGGCCAGGTTTTCATCTCAGGGTGTCGAATGAATAATGAATTCCTTGCAACATCCATTTCTGCTTCGCTCACCTAAAAGACATACGTAAAATAAACCTACTCATAGCAGTGACGTTTTGTTTTCTTGGCTGTTAAGAATGTGTGATTCTAGCATTCCACAAATCCTAAAGAGTTTATTTAGTTATAAATCCTAATTTTTTAATTTTTATTTTTAAAATTAATGATCTATAATTGACATATAACATTGTATTCGTTTTAGGTGTATAACATAATGTTTGATATGTGCATACATTGCAAAATAATCACCACAAGTTTAGTTAACATCCATCACCACACATAGACACAATTTTTTTCTCATCTTTTTTCTTTTTCTTTTTTTTTCCCTCGTGCTGAGAACATTTAAAATCTACTATAAATTCTGATCTTAAGGAATCAAGAGGAAGTAAAGGAAATTTGAAGAAATGCAGAGAACAATGGAGATTTCAAACGTTGGTGATAACACATACCATAATAAAGTGGGAAACCATCATGAGAACCAATTTTCGCTGCTAAATAGCAATTGTGAGCTATCAGAGTAATTGGCACAAAGTGCTATAATAAAATGCTACTGGTGGTTATGCTATGTAACATTAGCACTTTTATCCCATTACATGCACATGTTAAACACGCAGATGAGTGTACACAAAGGATAAAAGTCTTTAGAAGAAGCACAATGGAACTCAAGAGTATCTGCTGCCCCTCTTTCTCTTGCCAGTGAAGGACACTCAACTCTAGAGATGCATCCACATAGAATTTTGAGACCACAGATAAAACTTATCTGAGGTATTCATGATTGACAAGGTCAAGAAGGTGGTCTGCTGCTTGGCGATCAGATCAGTTCCCATGACACCTCGCCCTTTGCCCTTCCCACGATTTTATTTAACCTCTTCCCTCTAGCACTCACCCCAAACTGTCTAAATTCATTTCTAGTATTTAATAATGGATACTCCCCTTTTAACCTACTAAATCCACTCTCTGCTCTAAGTCATTGTTAAAATATGGAGACAAGGAACCCAAACATGGGAAATACTGTACAACGTACAACATGGTCAGGAGTATAAACTTTGGCTGAGCAGATGTTCCTCATATACGCGCTTAATAGCTGTTATATCTGTTCGGCTTCAAAAAATAGTTCATTTTCCTCATAAATATCTTATTGAACACCTATATGAAAGCAACTGATTAAAACTGTTAGCGTTCATGAAATTACATACTAGAACATACTCTAATTCTGTATCTCAACCACAAATCAATTTTATTTTATTCTAAGATATCTCTTCCTTCATTGTTAATAACATGATGCTCTTCTAAAACAAGTATCTGTTCTTGTAGGATAAATATTTACCTTGATAACAGTTCCTGATAGTATTATGTGAGCACAGAGGGGACTTTGGGGATCAAATCCATATTTCCTGCAGAAACTAGTCTCTGCCAAAGACATGGTCAGCGTAGCATATGGATTCTCCTGTAGAGAGAAAATGGAGACCTCTCACGTGAAATACTGTCTCTGGAGAGGTAATCAATTTCACAAGTTGCATACCGTCAGCAGAGCTTGACTGTTCTTCCATGAAACAATGAATTGGAAAATACCACCTTCCACTTGGGGAAATTACTACTTAGATAGAGACTGATCTTTACCCCCTCTCCAAAAAATGTGTGTTGGATGTTGTTTCATATTTAAAATTAATTGACTTGGTAAGGATGATTTTAATGCTTTTTTTCTCTTAAACTCTTAATTTGTCCCATATTCACCAGAGGAATTATAATTACAGTACCACCCAAATACAAGGCTGATCTCTAGTCTTCACTGAAAGAACTAAAGGATTAGACTAATGTGAAACTAGTGCATAAAAATACCACAGTGGCTCAACTAGCTAATTGTACAATTTAAGCAAGAAAGTAGCTGAATCATCCTTCTTGGTTATCTTGTGCTAGCAGAAACTGTCATGTGATTTCAAAATTGGAGAAGCTGCTCATTCCTGTTCTAGCAATAAGAGAATTCTTAGATTAAAAATGTGATGCAAGCAAAATTTCTAACTCTTTCTTATTCAGAAATCAGCTTCATAAAAGGCACTGTTGACAGATTACAATAAAATTCACATGCTGTATTCAGTGTTTTAAACCCCAAGTGTCTTGTGTGGGGAATTGTGCCATCGCACAGTGACCCATCAAAACAGTGAGTCATAAAGAGATCTCTTTGGAATCATTAGGCCAAGTATTCGCTGTCGACAAACTATTAGGTAAGGCACTATAGGAGACCAAAAATAGGGGAGGGGGAGACTCAGATAAGGTCTTTCCCTTCTCTGTAAGTTTATAATCTGGTTGAAAAGTCAGACATAAATAAAATTTTTAAAATGCAGCACAAATACACAGAAGAGGTCAAAAAGCAGCACATAACTAATTGCCAAGTGAATGGTACAGTTAAGTGTATTTGAAGTTCAGAGTAAGAAGATGTCAGCACAGCCTGGAGTGATATGGAAACACTAGAAAGCCTTATAAGATAGTCAAATCAGCACAAAAGTGGGAAGATGTATTAAAGGTAAAGGGAATGGTAACTGCAAAAACACAGAACTGGGAAAGTGTAAGACACAACTGGGAGTAGTGAAAACCCAATTTGCTTGAAAGAAAGGTTTCCTGAGGGAAGGGGGTTGGGGACAAGGTGGGGGGAGGTTAGGGGCTGGGGGTAGTAAGGGTGGTTCACCTCCAAGCTAAGGAGCCAAGATTGTATTTTATAGGCTGGCATCTGTCAGGGCTTTCCAAGAACCACTTACCTGGAGAGCTTGTTAAAATGCTGATTTCTGGGCTCCATTCCCAGCCCAGGTATCTGCATTTTTAACAAACACCCAGGTGAATCCTATGCAGCTCTAGGCAGCCAGATGTTGTTAAAGGGTTCTGGGCAGACGGCAATGCTGAGTGGTACTTTGTTCATGTAAATCTGGTGGGTAGGGTACACAAGAGCAGACAGGAAGAAGACAGAGGTCAGAAGGAGGGGAAAAGTAGAAAGCAGAAACCAGCTTTGACTGGTTAATTGATGGCATCAGAGTCAGACTAATTCTGATGTGGCCATGCCTTTTCACTGCAATCACGAACCTGAAATCCTGGGCAAGTGCCTCACCACTGTCTTTTTCTAGAGATGTCAAAGACCTGAGCTCAAGTTCCACCTGACAGCCATTAGCTGACTAGTCACAAGTGAGTCTCCGCACCTCTGAGTTTGAGTTTCCACATTTCCTAAAATGAGGAAGATAGTATCAGCAAAAGTTTAAATATATTCATGTATAGCAGTGGTTCTCACTGCCCTCCCCCAACATTAGAAGCATCAGGGAGGGATTTGGGGTGTTTTGTGTTTTTTTTATAAAATGTGTTTTTAGTAAAATGTCTTGGAATTGCCTCTTTAAAAGTCTTCCCAGGTGACTGTATTTGCAGCCAAGTTTGAACAGCACTGGTGGGAGTGGAATGAGCTTGCTCTGAGCAAATGTCTAAGGGAGTGGAGCGGAGTGGGCTGGGAATAAGCAAATGGTGAATGGGGCTGTATGTGTCTTGGCTAAGGAGGCAGCTGCTTCTGGTTCTGCTCAAAGAATGCAGGCCCCCAGTGCCACAGAGCTTCCAATATTTCAAGAAGTTAGAAATTTAGACGTTTAGTTGCAATCTCCATTTTTGAATGTTGATAATTAATTCAGATTTATTAAAAACAAAACAGAACTCTGCGTGGGCCAAAGAAAACCAGTCTGTGGGCCTGATCAGCTCATGGGCCACCACTCTGTGACCTGTGTTAGGGAAGCTCATGTGCACACGAGGCCTAAAGACTGCAATAATCATTCACGAGGTTGTCTGTTCGCTTCATGCTGCTGAAGGGAAAATCCTTAGCTCAAAAGAAGCGGTGTCAAAGAGAAATCCCGAAGCCACTTATACAAAGTGCTAAACTACCCAACAGCCTCTACACCCGGTAAAACTTTTAATATTAGAGCCCAGTTAATGAGACACCGTGCCCCAAGACGACTCAGGGCTGAGAAGTCCTCCAGGTGCTGGTAAAGAATTCGCCCCAAGTGAGTGGCGCGGTGGCGAGGGCGTGTGTGAAATTCCTGGTATTTAGTTGCCCAACAACTGGAAAGCTGCAATGTCAGCCCGGCCAGCGCGGGAGAGAAGAGGCAGGGGTTTGGGCTGGATTCAAATTCTTAACTCTACGAGGCTGGCTCTCCTTCGCAAGCAGAATTCAAGCTATAGTCAAAAGGCTCGCGCTCCGGCCCGCGGAGCCACACGGCCCCGCCCGCTCACCTTCAGGTTGCCCACCGACTGCTGCATCGGGCTCAGGTAGAAGTAGGGCACGCCGCTGCCCTTGGCCGGGGGCCCGTCGCTGAGCGATAAGACGTCGGCGAAGGGGCGGCCGCGCACCCCCTCCTGAGTGGAGATGGTGGCCAGCGCGCCCCAGTCGCAGACGTTCGTCACGAAGCGAGCCACCAGCGCCGCGTTCTCGCGGGGCGGCAGCAGCTCGGCGGCGCCCCAGTCCCCGTGGCCCCGGCCACCCCGGCCCCGCGCCGGCGCCACCAGCAGGGCCACCAGTGCAGGCGCCAGCAGGAAGGCGAGAACTGCACGCGCAGACCCGCAGGCACACCCGGCCATGGCGGTGACCCCTTCGAGAGTCCGGAGCCCTGTGACCTACGAGGCCCAAGCCTAGCCCAGCGTTACGGGCCTCGCCCAGCGCTACCGGCCCCGCCCACCGCGGGCAAGCCAGTCCCGCCCCTCCGAAGAGAACCAATCGAAGTACGGGAGTGGTGGGCGGGGGGGCGTGTCCCTAGGCCTGCTCCTCAGCCTGCTGGGACCCGACTGTTGATTCACCTTCTTATCGTTCCGCCCTGCCGCTGACAGGATTGGGAAATCGTCCTAAATGGGATTTGTTTTGTTTGACGGATGGAAAAACGGAGGCTTAGAGAAATTAAGCAGTTGTTTAAGTCATACTACTAGGAAAGGACCAGTGTCTTCACCCGTACGCCTTCCTTCAATACCTTTGGATATGACTACCTGGCATCTGAGAGGAAATGCTGCGTTTTCCACGTATGCGTTTACTTCAATATCCGCACCGAAGAGCAGGAAGGGTCCCAGTGGGACAGATAGAAGCCCCCAAATTTAACACCTTATAAACTACTCCTGGCCCAGGAGTCTCTCAGACAGAGACACTCGGGGATTATCAGGATTCCATGCACGAATTTGTTTGTTTTTTAACATCTTTATTGGAGTATAATTGCTTTACAATGTCGTATTAGTTTCTGCTGTATAACAAAGTGAATCAGCTATAGGTATACATATATCCCCATATCCCCTCCCTCTTGCGTCTCCCTCCCTCCCACCCTCCCTATCCCACCCCTCTAGGCGGTCACAAAGCACCGAGCTGATCTCCCTGTGCTTTGTGGCTGCTTCCCACTAGCTATTTTACATTTGGTAGTGTGTATATGTCCATGCCACTGTCTCACTTCGTCCCAGCTTACCCTTCCCCCTCCCCGTGTCCTCAAGTCCATTCTCTACGTCTGCGTCTTTATTCCTGTCCTGCCCCTAGGTTCTTCAGAACATTTTTTTTTTTTTTTTTTTTTAGATTCAGCCTATATGCGTTAGCACCAGGCACGAATTTGAACTCATGGAAGCCAGTTATGGGCCTAAGTCATCAGGCGTGGAGGCAGTGGTTTCACAAATGTCTTGCCCTTGCTGACCTCTCACCCCATGTAAGTGGCATTTCCCTTTGTTCCTCCTAAAAAGGTCTCTTCAGTCTCTTCAGGGGTGCTTCCTCTTTCTGATACTCTGGGAATTGGTAAGTAAGCTCATATCACCTAATCTGCCGTCTTTATAATTATAAGCTTCGGTCACATCTCCTCAGGGTGAGTCCGCATCTTTTTGGCCTGGCCTCAAACCCGCATTTTCATCGTTGTTATAAATGCTGCGTGGTGGTGCTGGTGTAGGAGTTTGTCAGCTCTGGCTCTGGGGGACCTGGCTCTCTGAGCTAAGATGTTCAACAAAGGTGAGGTAACTTCCCTCAGCTGCCCTGGGCCATGAGCAGGTGGGGGCCACAGGTGTGTGAGCCGAAGCCCCGCCTCCATTTCCTGCTTCCAACTCCGCCTCCCCATATTCTCAGGAAGATTCTCAGGCTACCCCCATCAGAACTTGGGTACAGAAACAAGAACTTTTACTCTGAGTAGCAGCCTTCAGTTCCCTCTGGTGGCCAAGGGGTGTTACACACACTGCTTGCACATTCAGGTAAGGGGGTGAGCACCTTAGTCAAAGTTGGTTTCCTTTTTAACAACTGAATTTGGGAGAGCTTCGAGCTAGATGGAAAACTAAGTGGGAGAAATCTGAGAGGAGGAAAATCAGGTTTATCATTTTCAAAAAAAATATTTAATACAAAAATATTTAATACAATCATTTGAGTGTCTGCCAATTACAAATATTTCATCCGTAACCTGTTAAGGGAAAAAGCATATGGAGTTTCAAATTTGGAGTTCTAATCTCAGCTCTGCCACTGTCAAGTCATGTGAACGTGGGACTTCCATCTCACCTCTTTGGACCACTGTTTTCGATTCTAAAATGAGTTGGATTAGATGATATCTGATACCTCTTTTGGTTCTCTTCTCTGTTTTTCTGTTAACATGCAAAACAGGGGCCTTTTGTAAGTTTTAGAACATGAATACTTTTTTTGCAAGAGGACTACAAAATCTTTTTTGTTTATTGCTATACCACTATCGCTAGTCTATGAAATAACAGTAAGCTCTATTATAGCCCCATTACAACACAGGTGCCTAGAACTTGGTCTTATGCATCTGAGCATGAGAATAAGGTCTACAAACCTCCAGTTTTAAGCACCTCCCCTCAGTGTCTGTCTTTGCACTGGCTGTTAAGTCTGCACAAAGTGCTCCTCCCTCAGCTGAGGGCATGGCTACCTCATTCACATCCAGATCTCCACTCAGATGTCACTTCTTAAGGGTGCCTCCCTGACCACTCTTTCTAAGAGGTCTTCCTTGGTTATTCTCCATTGGACAGCCCTGTTTATTTCTTTCATAGTGCAGTAGTTCAGAATAAGTTGCCCCAAGATGTACCACTTTGGCATGTGAATTTTTTTTTTTTTTGGAGATTTCTGTTTATTCATGAGGCATTTTCTTCCTAGTAAACAATGTCGGTGCTTCTTTGGTCCCTTCAAGAAGCTCTGGTATGATTGCATCATCCAATCTAAGATTTTTTAAATGCCTTTTAACTGCATAACTATAGAACAACATGAGATAATTCAAAGGAGTTACAATGCCAAGATTCATTCATTTGATTCATTACTATTTAGAGCCTTTGCTGAGAAGATGAAGCTATCATCCTTTTTTGAGAGAAAATTGGCTAAGTTTAAGAGCCCTCTGAATATTCTGTAGGACATCCTGTTTCTGTCCTATTTCTTTACTCTGTTCTCTGCAGTGATGACAGCTGTATTGAAATTCAATGCCCAGGATTTCAAGTGCTATAAGCATGTGGATTATTTGGAGCTGAAAACAACCAAGGCCCAAAGACTTGGGAAGAACCTTTGACCTTCCCCCTAACTGCCTAAAAGTAGTAGAGGACCTGTTCCAGGAAGGGAGCTATCACCATAGATAACTATAGTATAACATGAACTAGTTGTTTTAGACAGGGAAGAGCTGTCAACCACAAAGTAATGCAGGAGGCTGCAAAGAAGGTAAGAGTTTATTTGGGGTCTTAAGAATTGCAATTCAGGAGACACAGATTTGGGTAACCCTGAAAGAGTGTTCTGAGAAAAAGAAAGAGTCAGGGGTTGTTAAAGCCAAAAAAACCCAGAAAGCCACGAGGTTGTTAAAAGTAGCTGGGTGAGAATTGTGATGACTTTGACTGCAGTCAGAAAATATTTGTCCATAAGGAATCACAGGTTGTTTTAGGGTAGGGGTCCAACAAATAGACAGACTGTCACAAGTTATTTTAGGGTAAGGATCCAATTAATATTTTGAGTATTTGGCAGGTGTTGTGGATGTCTGGATGACTTCATCACGTCAAAAGGTCAGATTCCATCCCAGCTGAGATGTGCATAAGTCATACTTCTTTAGTAGCCTCCTGGCTCCATTTTAGCGAGCTCTCTTAGCAATACCTACTCCATTTTTATTTTCCTTTCACAGAACCCAGCAAAGTCTGTTTGTTAAAATTCCTCTCTGCAACCTGTTGTTTCTGTATGGTGCAGAAAACATTTGTTTACCAAACGTTTGCTGTTTTTCATCTTCCTCTGAATTGCTTTCTTTCCCTTTGAAGTCCCAGACTTCTACCCCTTTCTCTTTAGTCTGGAATGACATATAGATCTCATTTAGCCTGACTGTCTTTGGAATCTTTCATGGTATGTGGATTCCCCACAGTCCTTAATTAAATTTGTTTTTCTCCGGTTAATCTGTCTTATGTCATTTTAGTTATTTGACCAGCTAAAAAAACCAAGAGAGGAAGGGGGAAATTTTCCCCTCCCAACAACCAGCGATCATCACACTCTGCAACAACCATATTTATTTAGTTAGGTATTTGTTCATTGTCTCCCTTGCCAGAACGTAAGCTCCAGGAAAGGAGGAATGTCGTCTGTCTTGTCCACTTCCATATCCGCAGTGCAGAGTAGGCACTCAATAAATATTTATCGAATGACTGAGTTAATGAGTAATATCTGACAGAATTCTTTGCACATAGAGCCTTATAAAATCAACATTTAGCCAATGAGGACAACTGAATGGAGACATTCAAGAATAGCAACAGGCACTTCGGCTCTTAGCAAACCCTCCACATTGGAGAATTGGGAAAAGCCCTTAGCCAGGAGTGGCTGGATCAACCATCCAAATCCCACTGCTTCTCATCTGGACTTTCTGTCCATATTTGAACAGCCTGAACTGATCCTCATCTCCCACAGACCCATCGGGAAATGGTCGTCTTCTCCTTACATCTGGGTTCGATCCTGGTGAGGAACGCACCCTTTTACATGGTGTTACCATTGTCTATTTGTCTGGGTCGCTACCAGCCCAAGTTTCATCTAGTTCAGGAGCTGTGGCTACGTTATCTCCATATCCCAGCGCTGAGTGCAATGCCAGACATCCAGCAGGCATCCATTACGTGCTATTGACAAAATGAATTGTATGAGAACAGTTTTACCAACCGTAGAATGTTCTCAGGCTGTCTGCAATAGCTCAGGAACTTTCTGCTTTGCAGTATACAAATAGTAGGTTGCTTAGTGACTTGGTGAAGAGAGCTAGCTTTGGAGTCAGCCACTTAAGCATGACTGTGATAGGATGAGTTCCTCCTCATTAAAAAGAAGAAAATAATACCTCCTACCTCATTGGATTTTGTGGCAGTTAAATGAGATAATAATGTAAAATACCCAACATAGCGCCTGGGACATAGTAAATGCTCAGTAATTTCTAGTTGTTATCTTAGTGATTGTTAGCTTTTGTTCCACTCTTTCTGTTCCTACTTTCTATGCTGCAAATCTGTAGATTGCTTCATTTAATCTCTTTTTGAAATTGAATGTTTTCCACTGTGGCCTCTGTTTAAAAAAACATGCCTTCTGAAAAAATAACTTTACAAAATGTCTGGGAATTCCTCAAGTAGCTACTGAGAAGTTTCATAGCCTACACCTACTTTCAGGGAGAAAATGCCCATGCATATTATTTTTCATTAATCAGATGTCCTTTCCTTCACACTTCTTATCATCCACCCTCACTTTAATCAAATGTTCCCAGACTTTAAAACATAGTAATACAGGGCTTCCCTGGTGGTGCAGTGGTTAAGAATCTGCCTGCCAATGCAGGGGACACGGGTTCGAGCCCTATCCTGGGAAGATCCCACATGCCGCAGAGCAGGTAAGCCCACGAGCCACAACTCCTGAAGCCTGGGCACCTAGAGCCCGTGCTCTGCAACAAGAGAAGCCACCACAATGAGAAGCCCGCACACCACAACAAAGAGTAGCCCCCGCTCACCGTAACTAGAGGAAGCCCGTGCACAGCAACAAAGACCCAATGTAGCCAAAAATAAATAAATAAAATAAATAAATTTTTTTAAAAATACCTTTAAAAAAATAGTAATACAAAGCTACCCTTTTGTTGACTACCTTAAGTTTTGTATTTCACTCTTTCATGCATACTTACATTTGACTAACAATGGTTTTCCAGATGTTTTGGAAATAATTCTTGACTCCTGTCAGTCTACAGGACATGTTTTCCACCTGCCTGGATAGTGCTTGGTACATAAAAAGACATATTATCTAATATCTTTTGAATTAAGTGTTTTAAATCAAAAACACATCAACTAAGCTTTAGAAATCTTCCTAGTATTTCAATGATTTACTAATATTAATAGGAAAAGGAAGTTATTGGTGAGTCTGAAGGAAATTATTAAATTAGAATTTACACTAAAAGCCAGACTTTCACATCATTATCATAATAATTTAAGGAGTACAAATAAAAGAGTACCTATAACAAGATATATGTCCACTTTGCCTGCCAGATGCCAAAATTTTCACTATGTATGCATTTGTGTATTAAATTTATGCATTTCACAAGTATACATTGAGTGCTAGCCAAGCCCTGGGGGCACAGTGATAGGTGCTGAGAAACCAAATATTAATAGACATTGTCCCTGCCCTTAAGGAAAATTTCTTCCTAGTTAATTAGCAGGTAAGCAAATAGAAAAATCATAATTCAGTGTCATTAGTGCTATATGGAGGACTATACAAGGGGCAAAGGAAACACAGAAGAAGGAACCTAGGCCTACCCTCAAGGAAAGGCTTCATATCAGAGACAGTTCTTGAGTTGAAAATTGAAGGATAGGTAGAAGATTGGCAGACAATGCGAAAGTGGGAGAGAGAGAAGGAAGGGAAGAGTTTTACACAGAGGACCTAGAATGTACATGGGCATGGAGACATGATGTGTTGGGAAGGCAGCTGTGGTTGAAGGGAGTGTGAAGAACCATTGGTGGGAGACAGGCATGTTCAGCTGTGTAGGGGAAATGGATCACGCCAAGGGCTGTAGTCAACCCAGGGATCTACTGGGAACGGATCCACTTCTAAGCTCTCTCACATGGTTGTTGGTAGGATTCAGTCCTTTGTGTGTTGTTGGATTGAGGGCCTCAGTTTCTTGCTGGCTGCTGGCTGGAAGCCTCCCTCCATTCCTTGCCACATGGGCCCCTCCACAGGGCAGCTCACACCATGGCAATTGGCTTCTCTTGAAGCAACTAAATGAGGGAGAAAGAAGGCCAGCAAGATGGAAGCCAGAGTCTTTTTATACCTTTTTTTTTTTTTATAATCTTGGAGTGGCATCCCATCACTCAAAGAGAGGTGATTAACATAGAACACAAATACTAAGAGGTGAGAAAGATGGGTATTTGGGATTGGTGCAGTTACATAACTTTAGTGTTCAGTTATGAATTCAGAAAAACATCTACAATTTATATTTGTTCTCCAGACCAGCTCTGTGCTTTCCCCTGGTCTCATGCCTTAGTCTAAAAATGGAACACGATGGAAAGGGGAAGAAGTGACTAAAAAAAACAAGACCACATGAAGTGCATATGGTGGCAATAATGTTTGGCAACAGTGGAGCAGCTGTGGGCTGGTGCAGATCTGCAGTGCTTAACACAGTGGTGCCCCCTGAAAGTGGCTGGACTAATGGTTCTGACAACAGAAGAAGGGCCCTTATACAGCAGTGCAGGCAGAGGTGGCTTCAGCAGGCACTGGAGGTTGAGCTCATTTGTTTTGAGCCTGTGAGAGACATCTCAGTGATAGGACAAGCTTGGAGAGCAATAGAGGTCCCACTGTGTTGAGTAGAGATGAGGGCCATAGAGCTAGAGTTCAATGTTAACGTGACCTGTTTTATCTCCCAGGCAGACAGAAGCTACCTATGTAGGTAAAGCTTTCACTGGAAAGAAGGAAAAATCATTGGCTAGCTAGTTTGCGGTGAATGAGAAGTTGACTGTGGTCCGAGGTCTTAAAGTGGCAGGCAATGCACTGAATTCAGAACAGCTATTCCTAGGTTCCTCTTGTTTCTTCTCCACAACCTCTGAGAGGCTTAGGCTCGGAGTCAAAATATTCACTTATCAAAAAAGTGCAGGAGTTGGGACTTCCCTGGCAGTCCAGTGGTTAAGATTCGGTGCTTCTACTGCAGAAGGCACGGGTTCGATCCCTGGTTGGGGAACTAGATCCCACATACCTAGGATCCCACATGCCGTGCGCCCAAAAAAAAGTGCAGGAGTGACATGGCAAGGTGTGGGGTGATAGGGATGGCTTGGCTTTTTGTTTTTTTTTAATATCTATTTATTTGTTTATTTTGGCTGTGCCAGTTCTTAGCTGCAGCACGCCAGATCTTCGTTGCGGCATGTGGGATCTTTTGGGTTTTTTTAATTGCAGCATGTGGAATTCTTAGTTTCAGCCTGCATGCCAGATCTAGTTCCTCCACCAGGATGGAACACGGGCCCCCTGCATTGGGAGCTCAGAGTCTTACCCACTGGACCACCAGGGAAGTCCCTGGCCTAGCTTTTTGTTAATAGTTTTTCCTAAAAGCAAGAAGGGAAATGAAAGCTAAGTTGTGACAGATAGAGGTGAATTGTCAAGATATTATGTGGCTTGCATATAGAGCCTTATGTCATTTAGATCTCGCTCCATACACACCATTACTTAAACCAGTGTTTGATGAATATTTATATGTTTAATGTAAGGATATTTTGCAGAGTAGAAAAGCCACATTTACTAGATCGTGTGCCTTATTTCCAATAATCACAGGCTTTCATAACATGGGGGATGATTTAGTTTTGGAGGTTAAATTGTGACTGAAGGCAGTGTTAGTCACCTGGGTGACTGCTAGAATACCAGATACGGTAACTAGAATTAATTAAAAGTCCTTTAAAAATTTGCCTTATGGGGGCTTCCCTGGTGGTGCAGTGGTTAAGAATCCGCCAGCCAGTGCAGGGGACATGGGTTCGAGCCCTGGTCCAGGAAGATCCCACATGCCGTGGAGCAACTAAGCCCATGCGCCACAACTACTGAGCCTGCGTGCCACAACTACTGGAGCCCGCACACCTAGAGCCCGTGCTCCACAACAAGAGAAGCTACCGCAAGGAGAAGCTCACACACCACAAAGAAGAGTAGCCCCCACTCACTGCAACTAGAGAAAGCCTGTACGCAGCAATGAAGACCCGACGCAGCCAAAAATAAATAAATTTATAAAAACAAAATAGCATATACCTCCAACATTGATGAGTTTCTTTGAGGATGCCATTGGTTAATATTTTTAAAATCATAATTGAAGTTGATTTCTTCAAGAAACGTCAGCATCTTATTAAGAAGGATCTGGCACATGAAGCATTGAAATGAGTTCCCTGCAGTTCTGTCTATTATGTTTTAGGAAGTCAGGCATGTTTCTCTTGGGCTGAGGCTGGGAGCCAGCTCTGCATGTGTTCTTTGTTCCCGAGCATCCCTTTGCTTTCCTAGCAGTGATTTCCATAACCCACAGCCCCTCCAGGGCATTGGAGCCAGCACCATGAAAGGGGGTTAATTTACCTCCACATGCCATGTATCTGCCTCCTGTCAAACAAAATTACATTTCCTGAAATCCAAGTGGAATGTAGGGTCATAATAAGCTTAGGTGTGATGAATGTGAGAGGACTAGATTGTCTGTAGTATGAAAGAAAAATCAAAATGGAGTCGGTGTTGCTAAGAGAGCTCTCTAAAATGGAGCAAGAAAGTGTGACTTATGCATGTCTCAGCCTGGATGGAATCTGACCTTTTGACCTGATGATGTCAACCAGAACACCTGCCAGAAACTCAAGATACTTATTGGACCCTTACCCTAAAATAATTTGTGATAGTCTATCTACTTATGGGACCCCCTACACTAAAACAACTTGTTATTCCTGAAGGACAAATATTTCCTGACTGCAGTCAGAGTCAATCACAGTTCTCTCCAGGCAACTCTTAACGGCCTGGTGGCTTTTCTTCTTTGTAAGTCCCTGATGCTTTCTCTTCCTCAGAACACTCTTTCAGAGTTACCTGAATCTATGCCTCCCAAATTACAATTCTTAAGACTCCAAATAAACTCTTATTTGTAGCCTCCTGCGTTATTTTTTATTTTTGTTGAAGTAGAACAGAACTGGGTTCTGTGAAGAGGGTGCAGTAAAATAAAGATTTATGGAACTCTTCCTGAGGTTTTTTTTTCCCTTTTGAGAAGGGATCCACTTAAATTTTTTGTGACATTCCAGCTTTTAAAAATATTTACCCATGTTTACCCATGAAGTCCTGAGAGGATTTGTTGCGAGTTAAAGCAGGTTTGTTAGTGGGAGCCCTTCCCCATAGATGCGTAGCCAGGGGAGCCCTGCAGCGGGAAAAGGCTGCCTTGGCCTCCCTGTCAGACCTTGAGGACTTGGCCAGAGCCTTTAGCCTCCTTAAGCACTTCTCTCTCTCTCTCTCTTTTTTTTAATGTTTATTGGAGTATACTTGATTTACAATGTTGTGTTAGTTTCAGGTGTACAGCAAAGTGAATCAGTTTTATATATATATATATATATATATATATATATATATATATATATTCACTCTTTTATTTAGATTCTTTTCCCATATAGGCCATTACAGAATACTGAGTAGAGTTCCCTCTGCTATAGAGCAGGTTCTTTTTAGTTATTGATTTTATATATAGTAGTGTATATATGTCAATCCCAAACTCCCAATTTATCCCTCCCCCACCTTATCCCCTGGTAACCATAAGTTTGTTTTCTATATCTGTGATTCTACTTCTGTTTTATAAGTAAGTTCTTTGTACACTTTTTTTAAGATTCCACATATAATCGATATCACATGATATTTGTCTTTCTGTGTCTGACTTACTTCACTCAGTATGACAATCTCTAGGTCCATCTATGTCGCTGCAAATGGCATTATTTTGTTCTTTTTAATGGCTGAGTAATATTCCATTGTATATATGTACCACATCTTCTTTATCCATTCCTCTGTTGATGGATGTTTAGGTTGCTTCCATGTCCTGGCTATTGTAAATAGTGCTGTAATGAACATTGGGGTGCATGTATCTTTTCAAATTATGGTTTTCTCCAGGTATATGCCCAGGAGTGGGATTGCTGGGTCATATGGTAATTCTATTTTTAGTTTTTTTAAGGAAACTCCATACTGTTCTCCATAGTGGCTGTACCAATTTACATTCCCACCAATGGTGTAAGAGGGTTCCCTTTTTCCACACCCTCTCCAGCATTTATTGTTAGTAGATTTTTTGATGTTGGCCATTCTGACTGGTGTGAGGTGATACCTCATTGTAGTTTTGATTTACATTTCTCTAATAATTAGTGATGTTGAGCATCTTTTCACGTGCTTTTTGGCCATCCGTATGTCTTCAAAGAAATGTCTCTTTAGCTCTTCCACCCATTTTTTGATTGGGTTGTTTGCTGTTTTGATATTGAGCTGCATGAGCTGTTTGTATATATTTTGGATATTAATCCCTTGTCAGTTGCTTCATTTGCAAATATTTTCTCCCTTTCTGAGGGTTGTCTGTTTGTTTTGTTTATGGTTTCCTTTGCTGTAAGCACTTCTCTTTTTACTTTCAATAAAAAGTCATTCCAGCTTTTTATTTATTCTAAATAATCCTCAAAAAAAAAAGTCCTTAAATTATTGTCAATGGCTGAAAAAAAAACCTTTCTTCTATTCACAACACTTTTGACATCAAATGTGTCTGTATAGGTTTCCCACATCAACCACCTCAACTCTCTGGCACCAGATGGGTGTCCTACAATTCAATTCTGACACCAACTACCCAGAGCTTGCTCAGACCCTAGAGGTTAGGCACTCAGTCCCATAAGACTACAGCCCTCCTTTAGAAGTTTAGATGCTAATCACAAGTAGTAGGTCCCCAGGTTACCCACACTTCTTTCCAACTTGGCTACAAATTGGGGGTTTCCATGACCCCCTCCTCAAGTTTGATAATTTGCTACAGCAGCTCACAGGCCGCAGGAGAACACTTATGTTTACTAGTTTATTATAAGTAATATAATAAAGGATAGAGATGAACAACCAGGTGAAGAGGTACATAGGCAAGGACTAGGGCTGGAGCATAGGAGCTTCTGTCCCTGTGGAGTTTGGGAACTCTGAATGAACCTTGTTGTTTAGGATTCTTATGGAGATTTCACTCCATAGGCATGATTGATTAAACCATTGGCCATCGGTGATTAGCTCAGTCTCCAGTCTCTCTCCCCTCCTGGAGGTCAAGGTAGAAAAGTCAGGGACTCAATCAAATATTATAACAAAAGATGCTCCTATCACTCAGGAAGGTTTTGGAACCACAAAGTCTTCCTTCCACAACATCTGGAATTCTATGTGACACACAGGGACACTTGCAGTAAGGAAGGTGGATAAAAACCATGAAGAACCTCCCAGAGGTAAGGTTTGCTGTCAAGTGACTTACAAAATCTTCCTGTTCTCAGAGGTTTTGGATTTTCAAAATGAGGATATGAGATTGAGGGCCTGTAATACATATAAAAGTGCTTAGAATAGTGCTGGGCACATGGCACTTAATAAATATTTGCCATGTTGATTACACTGAGAGGGTTCTGTAACTAAGGAACTGTTACTTTGGGAGCTCAGTTTCACAAGTGCACAGAGTGATCACAGCTTAGGGCAACACCATGGGAGAGGGCATCCTCTCAAATCTGTACCCTGAGAAACTACACTCCAGCACCAGGCTGCCTGTTTGCAATGTGTCCTCAACAGTTCAATGTGAAGGCTCTGAATGCAGTCTGTCTGTAGAGGGCTTTGGTTTCTCATTTGTTAAATTATTTGCTTTTGCATAAGACAATAGGAACAGAATCGGCTCCATAGCTTGAGGAGTGGCCCAGAATTCTTGGGCTTCCTGTTGGGGGTGGGAAGGCACAAAGATGGAAGGAATAAATTCTTTCGATAGAGGCATGGGAATGTAGAGTAGTGTGATCTTTAACTGTCCTCCAAGTTAAATACACGATAGAAGTAAACTCAGCCAAAAATATTTAAAGTATCTCCCATGATTTAATCATCCATTTACTGATTCATTTAACAGTGAGTGCTTTAGTGCTTGCTGTGGACCAGGCACTGTTCTGTGCCCTGGGGATTCAGGGCTGAACCAGACAGGCAAGGTCCTGGCTATGGTTACATCCTCCCCAAATTTATATGTTGGAATCCTAATACCCTGTGTTAGAAGGTGGCGGGGGGTTGGGGGGGTGATGGTTCTTTGGGAGGTGATTAGATCATGAGGGTGGCGCCTTCGTGGATAGGATTAGTGCTCTTGTAAAAGAGATCTCACGGAGCGAGCTCCTTTGCCCCTTCTACTATGTGAGGACACAGAAGTCTGACCCAGAAGAGGGCTCTTACCTGACCATGCTGGTACCCTGATCTTGGACTTCCAGCCTCCAGAAATGTGAGCAATAAATTTCTATTGCTTTTAAGCCACCCAGTCTTAAAAACTGGTATTTTGTTATAACAGCCAAATGGACCAAGATAGTCCTCCTCTCTTGGGAGTTTCCATTCCAGCAAAGGGAATGGACTAAGGTGATTATTTATTGTTGCAAGTGCTAGGAAGACAGTAAAGCAGAGTGATGGTGCTAGAAATGGTAGTGATGGGCACATGGCACTTAATAAATGCCATCGTGATGGCTGGAAATGGTTATGTTGGATGGGGTGGTCAGGAAGAGTCTCTGTGAAGTTATCTTTACTAGTTGTGAAGGCTGAGAAGAAGCTGGCTCATGAAGAGCTCACAGAAGTAAGTTCTTGGAGGAAAGAGGAGCAAGTGTAAAGCCCCTGAGGTGGAAAAGACTTGAGATGTTTGGGGAACGGAAAGGAGACATGTGGCTGGAGCAGGGTGAATGAGGGCAGCAGCTGTGGTTTGAGAGGCAGGCAGGGAACCGCTCAGGTGGGACCAGCAGGCCACGCGAAGCAGTGTGTACATTAAGTGCAGTGAGTAGCCACGGAGGCTGTGAGGAAAGAAAGAATATGCTCTGATTTATAATTACTTAAGGAGCATGGGAATTGTTTTGTATAGCGTGTTCCGGTCTATGATTTTTCTCATACCCATAATGGAATTTATAATGCAAATTTTTTTAATCAATTTATTTATTTATTTTTGTCTGTGAGTCTTCGTTGCTGTGCTTGGGCTTTCTCTAGTGGGAGCGAGCGGGGCCTACTCTTCATTGCGGTGCGCGGGCTTCTCACTGCAGTGGCTTCTCTTGTTGCAGAGCATGGGCACTAGGCGCACGGGCTTCAGTAGTTGTGGCTCGCGGGCTTAGTTGCTCCACGACATGTGGGATCTTCCCGGACCAGGGCTCGAACCCGTGTCCCCTGCATTGGCAGGAGGATTCTCAGGAGGATTCTGAGCCATCAGGGAAGTCCCTATACTTTTTTTTTTTTTAATCTGATAGCAGCAGCCTGGAGAGCCCCATCTCCTTCATCTTAGTGGGACTACTTTCCCCTTTAATATTTAAATTAAAACATCTATTTACTGGGCTGGGAAACTCAGCATTTCCTCACAGAATAATTGAGAATCCTCAGGGGGTTGTGTTTCTTGTAATAGTTGTCCGATAAATTATTGATGTAGCTTGAAGCTTTCTCTTCTTTTTGTCCTAAATTAACCCAACAAACACTTTCTCTTAATCCTCCACCTCATAACAAACACTACCCAAAGTGTAGCAGGTTTTTGTTGAAGATTTGGGGGTGGATTTACTTTGCTATGTACCACAGCAGATTATTTTAAATTGAATATTCGAATCTCTTTTCTAGAAAGTTTCCCAGGCTGCTTCAAGAAACTTTAAATTCTTTTTTTTTAATATGGACAGTAATTTAGCTTGAGGTCTTTTCCTAGCCCAGCCACCCTGCTGTGAGGCTATTTTCCCCCAATAAAATGGCTTTCTAAGCATTGTGTTAAATAAAATACACTTCTTTTTCTAAAGAAATTCTGGGGCCTATTTTTAAACTAGCAGGGTTTTTGGTTTTTTTTTCTCCCTCCTTCACATTCATAAAACTGCAAAGGGAAACTCTTAAGTAGTTACACAATGTATGCTGATCGAATAAATTTCAAGCTTTTTGGTTGAAATCATTTTATTCCTTCATACCTAGAAAGGAGGAGGGTGGGAAGGAACATTTAAGTGGGCCAAAGGTTATCATCTATTCCATCTGTGGTATACATTTTGCTGTCCACTCAATATTTCAGGCTGTCTGCAGTATTTCAGGGAGGACTGTAGTTCCTGACCGAATTGGGGTTATGGGGGGTATGTGACTAGTTCTGGACAAGGAGATACATGTGGAAATGATGTGTATCATCTCCATACTGGTGCAAGACCCACTTTCCCTCTACCTAGGCAGTTGATAATGTTCCAGATTGTGGCTGCTCTGTCCACCTGGACCCTGAAGCATTGTAGAGCATATCCCCATGACCCCAAGGTCATCTGCAGTGAACACAGTGAACATGTATTATGATTGGGACATAACAATGACCTTTTATTGGTTGAATTCATAGCATAGCTTAGTCTATGTTGACTCATATACTGTCTAATTATAATTCTTGCCAAAACCGTGTGGAGTAGGTATTAATTATCTCCATTTTATTGATGTGATTTCCTCAGGTCACAGAGCAAATAAGTGGTAGAATCTGTTTTCAAACCCACATCTGTCTGACCCAATGCCTGTGCTCACTACCCTGTATTTATAGTTCCATTTATTAAACTTTACTTTCTGATGAGTGTCCTTACGAACTGATTCATAGCTTTTATAAATTTCAGATTCTGCTGTGCAGTGATGCCAATAAAATAGCACCATAGAATTTTTTTTTTTTTTTTTGTGGTACGTGGGCCTCTCACTGTTGTGGCCTCTCCCGTTGCGGAGCACAGGCTCCGGACGCACAGGCTCAGCGGCCATGGTTCATGGGCCCAGCCTCTCCACGGCATGTGGGATCTTCCCAGACTGGAGCACGAACCCGTGTCCCCTGCATCGGCAGGCGGACTCTCAACCACTGCACCACCGGGGAAGCCCCTAGAATTTTTACTATATATTATTGTATTTGATCCTTACAACAACTCTATGCAGCAGGTTCTTCTTAGCCTCATTTTACAGATGATCCAAATGAAGCCCAGAGCCATTAAGGGACTTTCCCTAAGGGAGACAGATATTACAGGACAGAGCCAGGTCTTGAACCTAGATTTTCTGACTTCAAGTATAGTGCCCTTCCTAATTCAGGGTGCCTTTCAAACCAACTACTTTTCCTTCACTGTAGACCTGAGGTCAGTGAAGCACCAACAATGATTCCATTTATTCTTTCATTCATTCCACAAATACTTATTGAGCAGCTCCTATGTGGCAAGCACACTTCTTAAACAAAATCTGTTGATAAATTCTGGAAGGAATAAATTAGGAGAAAGAAGATGACCAGTTTCCAGGAAGAAGTTTAAAGTTAGGAAGGGGTGCATTGGTGTTTGAGTCAGTTTTATACCAACCTGTAAGAGCTGATTCTACACATCTCTTATCTCTGAGTTCAATGACCTTGCAGCAGCTTGAAATTGCCCGTGTTGGAAGTATTTACACCATGGAAATTGGCATAAATCAGGGATACTTTTTTCCCCCTGGAGAGCTGATTGTAAATCATCTCTCCACTGATGGGGACTTTGTATGAGTGGTGGCCTTTGCCCTAGCACCAGGGAGTGGAAAATAAAGTTGAATGTGTTCCCTGGTCAACCAAACCCTTGGACCACAGACAAAATTGTCCATAGCTTCCATGTCCAATCTGGGAATAGTGTCTGTTATCTTTTAAGAAGAGGGAGGGACATTAAGTCATCCAGGGAAGAAATGAGGAATGAATAGTGGAAAATCTTCCTAGCAATTCAATCCTACTGTCCCCAAATCTGCTTTCTCCAGACATGAAAACTTGAGCATAAGGGGAAGCAAGAAGCAACATCAGTAGCTGAGGTGGTGGAAAGGAAGTATATATTTTGTTGTCACTGGCAAAATCTTCAGCAGCGGTGTTACATAGGGGCTGCGTTGGGCAGCAGTGATGGCACTGGGTACCAAGATAAGTCAGGAGAACAGAATCTAGGACAACCCTGCAGTGAAGTGGAAGTCAAGAGGGTGAAGAAATCAAATTCCCACTCTCCAAATTAGTGACTCTGATTTCATCCCCACCCTTCAGTGGGAAGGTTGACAACTATTCCCATGCTACTAAATCCAATGGACACGTCATTTCTCAGAAGTGTTCAATACACGTGACCACTTCATTCTTCTCAAAACAGTCTCTCCCTTTGACCCCCCGATTTTGCTCTCCTTGGCTTTCCACTATTTTGGGCACATCTTAGTGGCCTCTGCCTGCTCCTCCTTTCCTATTTAACTTAAAAAATTATGTTGTTTTTCTTTTTGTTGTTGGGATGTAAGAGTTCTTTATATATTCTGGATACTAGACCCTTATCAGATATATGATTTGCAAATATTTTCTCCCATTCTATATATTGTCTTTTCACCTTCTTGATAATGTCCTTTGATATACAAAAGTTTTTAGTTTTGAGGAAATCCAATTTATCTATTTTTTCTTTTGTTGTTCATGCTGCCACTTCCTAGCTGCATAACCTCTCTGTACCTTCAATTTCTTCATCTATAAAACGGCAATAATAGAGTTGTTGTGAGAATGAAACACACAGATAAATTTCTTAGAAAATCACCTGGTGCAAAATCAGCACTTGATAAACATTAGTTGTTATTATACTACATTTACTCTCTAGGCCAATGTGGTGTGAGGACATTTCTGTGACATAAGTGTATACCAAAGGCAGAGCATAGACAAAATTCTAATGAGCGCATTCCCTTACTGTGTAGGTTATAGCCCTCTGGACTTGATCAAACAAATATTTTGCTTCCATAAGCTTAGGTATGGTGCTAGCTGCCAGTACTTACTTAGAAGATAATGTCTTCTGAAGATATGACTTTTTATCAGGTTTTGTGATCATCCAACACGTCTGCTGCTTAATTTGTATTTAATAACACATTTGAGCTCTTCTTTTTTACTTACTCCCAAAGAGCTATCATCCAGATGTGTCTGAAACAGCTTTAGATTTCCTGCCATCCTGACCCCTCATTTCATCCCAAGCATACTTCTATTCTTTTTACCAGGGGTTCAGGAAAAGGACAGTCCTCACTGAATATTGTGTCCCTCCCCGTGCAAAAAAAAAAAAAAATTCATATCTTGGAGTTCTAACCCCCAGTACTTCACAATGTGACTTGATTTGGAAATAGGGTCATTGCAGATGCAATTAGTTAATAAGGTCATACTGGAATAGATAAGAATGTCTCACCGGTAGTTTTCTTTCCCTGAGTCCTTGGGTTCCTGCTTGATCCGTGAACCCTTGGAAATAGTATTAATTCTTCTATATCTGGGCACAACCAGAGCAAAAATATGTTTTTCAGTATTCTGAAGGTTCAAAATAGGCTCGACAGCCTCCCAGTCAGATCATGCCAGTTCTGTAGCTAAGAATCTTCTCAACTTAGATTCCATCTAAGTTTGACGGGTGGAGGAGGAGAAAGTCATCAAGGCTTGACTCTGTCGTAAAAAGAGGAACAAGGTGGAGGGTATGAGGTTAAGCCATCACTCTGGGGCTGGACACAAAACCCTGATTGTCAGTTCAGAGAACAGGGAAGGCGAGGGACAGGAGTGGTGGCTCAGGGCTTCAAGGCTGGCTGCCTCATGGTCCGCCGCCCCTGCACGGCCTGAGAGGCAGCAGTGGCACCAAGCCGCTAGGATATTCTCTACACAGGAGCCAATAGCCCGTTTAGCGGCCCTTGCACCACTTGCTTTAGACCCTCCCACGCCTTGACTTTGGGAGTTGATGATGAAGTTGGCTTGCCTCTTTTTTTTTTTTTTTTTTTTTGCGGTACGCGGGCCTCTCACTGTTGTGGCCTCTCCCGTTGTGGAGCACAGGCTCCAAACGCACAGGCTCAGCGGCCATGGCTCACGGGCCCAGCCGCTCCACGGCATGTGGGATCCTCCCGGACCAGGGCACGAACCCATGTCCCCTGCATCGGCAGGTGGATTCTTAAACACTGTGCCACCAGGAAGTCCCTCTCTGAGTATTTTTCTAGTGAGCCTTTCTACCTGGGGAAAACTTAGAAGAGGATGATTAGTGGGAACAAATGATAGAACTCACTGCTACAACTGGTCTCAACTGCTACTTATAATTTCCTTCTTGTACTGTCTCTTCTAGATTCCTCTGACCCTTCGTGAGCATCTTTGCTGGTCCAGGTGGCATACATGGTGGAGTAACCTAGACCCTTATCCCTGAGGGGTCTGAGTCCCTGATTATAATGTCCTTCTTAGGCCATGCCTGCTGCATTTGCCCATTTATCAGCAAAATTGGGCAAGGGAGAACCAAGTGACGTCTAAGAGGATCACCGGCATGCCGTCCATGATCTTTTTTGCCATCATTGCATAACAGCAGACTCATCTTCTCCTAAAGATCAGGGTCTTTTCCTGCTGGTTTCTCAGCATGAAAAAATTCAAGAAGATGGGCGGAAATATTCACCCTCTGGGAGAGCCAGAACCTCTAAATCTGCAGAGTCCAGAACTGTGGAGCAGGAAGCACAAGTTTCCAAAGTGGACCACTTGGGATAGTGGTAAGTGAGACCTCTCTTATTCTTACTCCATGATCTCCAGACCCAAGTAGTCTACCTGCTGGGGACACTGCAGTGGGTAATGATTGGTGATTGGGAGTATATACTCCATCCAGGAGGATAGCACCCCATCTTCACATGATATCAACTCCAGCATAGCACCTCAGCTGTGCCTTCAGGAGGGCATTCCTTTGTTCTATCAGGATGGCATTTTCTGAGTGTTCTTGTATGTGAAGGATCAGTGAATCCTTTGGTCATGGGCTCACTTCTGCATCTCCTGTGCTGTAAAGTGACCCTCATGGTCCAATGCTATGTTATAGGAGATCTCATTTCTGTGAATGAAATGTGGACTTCCACTTTCCAGAAGATGAAATATTAATTTTCCCTATTCCTGCCACTATGTACAACTAAAAACTCAGACATACGAAGAGTCTGATATGTGGAGTAAAGGTGTATGACTAGTTGGAGACCATGGGACCTGAGGAACAACACAGTGGTGGGTTCCCTGAGTTTTCTTTTTTTAATTATTATTTTCCCAAGTTTTCTTTTCTGTCTCATATATCTCCGACCTGGAGCTCAAGAAACTGGTGACCTGGAAACACAAATGGGCATTGACCCAAAACAGCCCCAACAAATATCTGTTCTCTTTAGTTAAAGACCATGAAAGGAACGTTCTAGCAAGACAGAAAACGTTTAGATAACAATCACTTTACCTCAGCCAAATGCCACAGAAAAACTAAGGCTCTACCCATGCCAGCAAAAGCAAGTGGGGCGCCTTCGCACCCTTACCAGGCCATAACAACTCCACACCTCACACTCATCAGGGTAGTGTCAGAAAGTAGGACTCATGTGTGTTAAGAATTCTTCCAATGTATTTGCTATTTCTTTCTCATAGTCTGAATAACACTATGTCATTAATAAGGTAGACTGATGTGATGACCATGCAGCATGGCCAGAAAGTCTAGGTCCCTCTGTACTATATTATAACATAAGGAGGGAATGTTTTATAGCAGCAAAAGTATATACTGTTGACTATTCCACATGAATGAGAACTGTTTCAGATTCTCCATTCTGATAGGGCTAGAAAGGAATCCACATCCAATGTCCACATACCATCTACAAATTAGTGTTAATTCACTCTAGCAAAGATAGCTCATACGGCACAGCAGCTACAGTTGAGGGTATGACTTGGTAAAGGATGCCTCACTCCACTGTTATCCTCCAAGGTCTATCTCAAGCCAGAGTGATAAATTAAACAGACATATGTTAGTGACCGCCAACCCACATCCTTTAGGTTTTTAAAGATGGCATGAATCCCTGCTATCTTCCTCCAGGATGTGATATTGTTTTTGATTTACTATTTGGATGGGGTGGGGGGACAGTTTCAGGGGTTTGATTTGGGCCATCTCCACTATGACACCTCTCCATGAACAGGCCAATGTGGGGTTTCTGCCAACCCTCAGTGTCCATTTCAAATTATATTACTGAGGATGGGGAAATGACCACTGGGACAGTCTGTGGACCTCAAGAGACCAGCTGTAAGTTGGACTGAGGCCAGGACCACTGATTACCCAGTCCTCACTCACCCCTACTCTAACGGAAGGCCACAATAATGCTTTAGGTTTCCAGGTATCAATATCAACTTGGACCCCGTGTCCTCAGAATATTTGGATACTACCCTTTTCTCAGTCCATAGTTGCCTAACTAAATAGCTCTTATTTTTGTCCGGGGAAAGACTACAGGGATCATTCCCATTTAACCTTGTAACTTGCCATGGTTATTAGGCCTTCCCCCTAGGGATTCAACCTCTCCTCAATTAACGGTTTCTAGATCTGAAAACTGGCTCAGGTCTGAAAACTGAAAAAGAGATTTCTAACTTTTTATTGTGGTGGCTGCTCTCAGTCTCCTAGTGATCCACTTAAAAAAAATTATAGGGGGCTTCCTTGGTGGGGCAGTGGTTAAGAATCCACCTGCCAATGCAGGAGACACGGGTTCGAGCCCTGGTCCGGGAAAATCCCACATGCTGCGGAGCAACTAAGCCCGTGCGCCACAACTACTGAACTTGCGCTCTAGGGCCCGCAAGCTCCAACTACTGAGCCCTCGTGCCACAACTACTGAAGCCCACGCTCCTAGAGCCCATGCTCCACAACAAGAGAAGCCACCACAATGAGAAACCCACACACTGCAACGAAGAGTAGCCCCCGCTTGCCACAACTAGAGAAAAGCCAGTGCGCAGCAACGAAGACCCAACGCAGCCCAAAAAAAAAAAAAAAATTATCTGTCAACTCTATAATGGGGGTAAACCCTTTTTTATTGTTATTAAAACTTTATCTTTTTAGAGGAGCTTTAGTTTCACAGCAAGACTGAGTGCAAGGTACAGAGATTCCCCTATACTTGTCACTGCCACACATGCATAGCCTCCCGTATCATCAACATCCCTCACAAAAGTGGGACCTTCGTTACAGTCGATGAACCTACACTGGCACATCATAATTACCCAAAGACCAGAGTCTTCTTATGTCTGTTGGTGTTGCACATTCTTTGGGTTTGGACAAATATATAATAACATGTAACCGTCATTACGGTATTCTACAGAGTTCTTTCACTGCCCTCAAAATCCTGGGCTCCACCTGTTCATGCCCCCCTCGCCCCTGCCCCCCAACCCCTGGCAACCACTGATCTTTTTACTGTCTCACTAGTTTTGCCTTTCCCAGAATTTCATATAGTTTGAATCATACAGTATGTAGCCTTTTTGGATTGGCTTCTTTCACTTAGTAGTATGCATTTAAGGTTCCCCCATGTCTTTTCGTGGCTTGATAGCTCATTTCTTTTCTTTTTTAATTGAAGTATAGTTGATTTACAATGTTGTGTTAATTTCTGCTGTACAGGTATTGACATTGTTCTCCGCCTTTCTGTTTTTCTGTTTGCAGATGCCACCGTGCTCTCATCAGCCTCTGGCCCACCGTCTCCTTGAGGTGCTTTACGGTAGGAGCTTGTTGTCCATCTATTCTATAGATAGCTCATTTCTTTCCTAGCCCTGAATAATATTCTACTGTCTGGATGTGCTGTAATTTGTTTATCCATTTACCTACTGAAGAAAATCTTGGTTGCTTCCAAGTTTTGGCAGTTGTCAATATAGCTGCTATAAATATCTGTGTGCAGGTTTTTGTATGGATAAAAGTTTTCATCTTTTGGGGGAAATACCAAGAAGTGTGATTATGGGTTGAATGGTAAGACTATGTAAATAATTCTCGTTCCTCCCTCCCATCCCTTGTAGCATTGCTGTCATTCAGTTCACTTATATATAAGTATACATAAGCATGTATATAATATATATTAGTATGCATAATCGAATGCATTGTTATTATTATTTTGAACTTATCTGTTAGATCAATTAAGAATAAGAAAAATAAGTTTCTATTTTACCTTCACTTGTTCCTTTGTTCAGTGTTCTTGCTTACTTTATGTAAATCCAAGATTCTGACCTATATTACTTTCCTTCTCTATAAAGAACTTCTTTAACATTTCTTGCAAGACAGCTCTACTGGCAACAAATTCCCTCAATTTTTGTTTGTTTGAGAAAGTCTTTATTTCTCCTTCACTTTTGAAGGATATTTTCATAGAATTTACAGAATTCTAGGTTGGTGGGGTTTTTTCTCTCAATACTTTAACTATTTCACTCCACTCTTTTCTTGCTTGCCTGGTTTCTGAAGAGAAGTCAGGTGTAATTCTTATTCTTGCTCCTATATAGTAAGTTGCTTTTTTGTCTGGCTTCTTTCAGGATTTTTCCTTATCTTTGATTTTCTGTAGTTTAAAAATGATGTACCTAGGTATAGGGTTTTTTGGAGTTTATCCTGCTTGGTGTTCTCTGAGCTTCCTGGATCTGTGGTTTGGTGTCTGACATTAATTTGGGGGAAATTCTCAGTCATTGTTGTTCCAGATATTTCTTCTGTTCCTTTCTCTCTTTCTTTTCCCACTGTATATATATTATGCCTTTGTACTTGTCCCACAATCCTTGGATATTCTGTTCTATATTTTTTCCAGTCTTTATTCTCTTTGCTTTTCAGTTTTTGCAGATTTATTGATATATCCTCTGGCTCAGAGATTCTTTTCTTTTTTTATCTCTAGTATTTCTTTTTGGTTCTTTCTTAGGATTTCCATCTCTCTGTTTACATTGCCCATCTGTTCTTGCATGCTCTCTGCTTTATCCATTACAGTCCTTAGCCTATTAGTCATATTTGTTTTACATTTCCAGTCTGATAATTCCAACATCCCTGTCATGTCTGGTTCTGATGCTTGTTCTGTCTCTTCAGATTATGGTGGGTTTTGGGGTTTTTTTTTTTGCCTTTTAGTATTCCTTGTAATTTTTCTTGTCAGCTGGACATGATTACTGGGTAAAAGGAACTGCTGTAAATAGGCCTTTAGTAATATGGTTATGACGTATGGGGGGAGGGGAAGCATCCTATAGTCCTATGATCAGTTCTCAGGCTTTCAATGAGCCTATGTCTCTGGACTATGAACTTTACAAGAGTTTCTTAGTTTTTCCCTCCCCCCTTAGGTGGGACAGGATGGCTAGAGTGGACTAGAATTAGGCTCTGATAATACCCCAGCAGGTTAGGCTCTGGTTAACTAGTTTCCCCTGAAGGCAGACATTTTTAAGAAGAGAATGCTCTGGCATATTTCAAAATGGTTCCTTTTTCCCTCCCCCTGCAGGGAGCCAGAGGGGATTTTTCTCTGGTATTTACTGTGGGAAGCCAGTGGAGTTCCTGGAGGGTAATCTCACAGTACTGTGGGAGCCCCTATGACTGGGTCCCCTTGGAGTTTTTAACTCTCAGAGTTCTCCTCACTGAGTCTCCAGCACTTATCACCCATGGTTCAGGTTTTCCTACCCAGACCCTGGCTCCAGAGGCTGTTTCAGCTCCTGTGTCTCTGCTCTGGGAAGCTGCGACTCCCTGTATTCACCTGCCTGCCTCTCCAGTCTTGGGAGCAGCTGTCTTCCCTGTTCTCCCCTCTTGTACAGATCCAAGAAGAGTTAATTTTTCAGTCTGTTTTACTTGTTGTCAAGACAGAGTGGCAACTTCTAAACTCATCACATGTGGAACCAGGAAACAGAAGTGTCTCGTCCACTCTTGATTTCTTTTGGTTGTATAGATTGAGCAAAACCCTTGCTGACTGCCTGTTCATCGTACCCCTAGGGACATCACATTCTAGTCACTGTCTCAATAGCTCTCTCAGGTCAGGCCCCCATGGCCACCACTTCAACCTTGTTGTTCATCACCATAATTGCACCCAATTTATAAACAGTCTTCTTTCTTGGACCAGTCTTGTCACTAATTGCCAAAGGTCAGGTTCCCTGGACATCAGACTCTGAGATAGAGACTTAGCACAAGAAGTTTACTGGGGAGTGCTCTTAGAGTCAACCCTGAAGGGAGCAGGATAGGGTAGCAAGAGAAGATGAGCTGTGATTCAGTCACATCAGAGGCCTCAACTGATGCCACAGGTCCTTTGGAGCTGGGGTGGCCCAGCTCCACCAACTTTTGAGCTGAAGTTGTCCCAGATTGGGGCAGAGGGGCTAGACATTTATACCCCTGCCTTGACCAGCAGTGCTCACAGCTGAGGGCAATCTCCAGGGAGGGACTCAGCTGCCAGCTGTGAGTTGCCAACACTCTGAGCAATTGAAGAAATGAGTGTCTCAGTCCTGAAAGGGGGTGAGGGGTGGGTATGTGGGCGACACACCACAGCACCCACTACAGGAGGGTCTAAGAAGAGGAGAGCTAGAGCAGGATCCAAGTGCAGACTGAAAGCAGAACTGGTACCTTGAGTGCATGGGCCGTATGTCATTTGCCTAACAAACATTCAGGATTGTTTTAAAAACCTTGTCATGGGACTTGCCTGGTGGCACAGTGGTTAGGACTCCGCCTGCCAATGCAGGGAACACGGGTTCAGGCCCTGGTCTGGGAAGATCCCACATGCCGCGGAGCAACTAAGCCCGTGCGCCACAACTACTGAGCCTGCGTGCCTAGAGCCCGTGCTCCACAACAAGAGAAGCCACCGCAGTGAGAAGCCTGTGCACCGCAACAAAGACCCAATGCGGCCAAAAAAGAATATCAGTTTTTATGTTTATGATTTTTACTTCATGGTCACAGGATGGATGCTCTACCTCCAAGCATCAAATTGCATTCTAGGCCAGAAGAAGGGGAAGAACAAAGGACAAAAATGACTACACCTGTGTCAATTTTCCTCTCTTTAAACTTGGAAAACAAACGCTTTCCTAGAACTATCACCTCCAAGCCCCTCCAGAAGACTTTTGCTGAAATCTCATTGGCTAGCACTGAGTGAGTTGCCACCTCTAGATACCAGGAAGACTAGAAAATTAATATTTAGATTCCCAGCCTCTGTAACTAATATTTAGATTCCCAGCCTCTGTAACAAGAGAAACACATGGGAGAAGGGAATTTGAAAGACTGAGTGAACTGACCTGTAATGCCTGACTCATCTTTCTTCCTAAATTCACCCCAGTGGGGCTTAGAACTTAGAGGAAGAAACAAATAGAGAAGAGTGAACAAAATAGGAAGAAAAAGATAAGAGGACACACACTGAATGTTTACGTGTAGGTGGATGACTTTCTAATTTATGTGTGCAGCCCTGACCATTCCTCTCTCCCCACTGTCAAGAACAGTGAAGGACCTGGCATTTTACTCTCCCTGCAAACCAGCAGTTGAGCCTGCCATAGTTTCATGGATGCTGACAGAGCATCCACAAGATTCTTAAATCAGAGGCAAAGGATTTTATTCCTCAGAGCAATAGCAGTGGGCAGAGTAGCAGCATTTGGATGGCTCTCCAAGCCTCAATTCCCACCAGATAATGTGAAGAGGGCCAGGTCACCTGCATACGCAATGGGTTGCATACAGGAAAGGAACCCTGAGTTTAGGGAACCAAATGTTTTCTAATGGGCAGTAAGTCTGCCTAAGGGACACATTATCCTTGGTAACTGGACAGGAAGCAGCCCTGCACTTTGGAGGGAGATGCCCTCTCTATCTTTCAAGGCTGTTTGCTAAACAAAGTTCCTTAAAAATATTGTCTAGAACAAAGGCAACCAATACCTCTGCCCACAAGATGTGCAGGGAGATACCCGTGGAGAATTATCTCCCCACACCCACTCCCATCCTTACCCACAGGATCAGTATGATGCAGCACGGTACCCAGGGGCACCAGTCTCACTGTATACAGTGTGCATGGTGCCCTCTGGAGTTGTACAGTGGGCCTGTCCATCCCAGCCCAAATCCAGATGTCCACCCATTCCTTGGATCTCTCTGCTGCAATGCCTGCAGACCCTCTCCAACTCAATGGGTACGAAACTGAACTCGTGGTTTTCTTCCCCCAAATCTGTTCTTCTCATTGGCGTTGATGATGCTGGTTATCTAAGCAGAAATGCTTTGCTGGAATGCACGACAGATTCCTTCCTCTTCCTTACCACTCCCCATGCCATCTAGTTATTCACCATGACTTTTAAATTTAATCTCCCCAGAGGTTCTCAAAACCATCAACTTCCTTCCATCCCAGCCACCACAGGTTGGGTCCAAGCCCTTGTTCTCTCCAGTGTCAATGACTGAACAGCCTCTCAACTGGCCATCTTGCCTTCATTCCATTTTGCCCCTCAACCAATTTTTCTTCAGAATTTCATCATTCAGAGTTTTCATCAGAATGATCTATTTTTTTTAAGTGACCACACCACTCCTCTAACAATGTAAAAACCTAAGTTTCTTCATTGTGACACAGCTCTATCTCCCATTGCACCCCTTCTTCACATTTTACATTCTTGCTATGTTGTTTCATTCTTTTACAGCTTTGTAGAGTTTTGCCTACACTGTTCCCTTATCTCAAACCCTGCAAAGCCTCTTCCCCTGGAATTTCTCAGTGTATTCAGATAGGGTTCCCAGATAAAATATAGGATGCAGATTTAAATTTGAATTTCAGATAAACAGCAAATAATTCTTTTAGCATAACTAAGTCTTAGGCAATCTTTGGGACACACACTAAAAAAATATTTCGCTGTTTACCTGGAATTCAGTATTTCTGAATTCAGTGCTGTATTTTTATTTGCCAAATCTCATAACCCTCCCTCCAGGGAACAGTTCACATATGCTCATGACAAATATCATCAGTTACTCTCCTAGCCCATGTTCCCTAGAAAAAAAGCCAGAAGCAAACCTCACATGCTGCAGCTTTATTGCAAATCCCAGGGCAGGGGGCAAAAGCAGGGAAGGAGTGAAAGCAAATACAAGGTGGCACATTGATTAGCTGCCCTCAGCTGCACGAGAAAAGACAGCTGGTTGCTCGGTCATGCAGACTGTCATTCAGACAAGCGAGGTGGAAACACCGTGCCTCAGAACCGTGCCTCTGGGGAGGAAAAGAGAAGGATATGTCAACCAGGTCTTTCATCTCCTCTGTCATTGTTGCAGTTCACCGCATGGAGCATTAATTCCCCTGCACTTCTGGGCTGAGTTACACAGACCTTCTGGGAAGTTGTTGAGAAAGTCAGATCCCCTGCCTTCCAGTGTGACCTTCTCCTGGACCCAGAAGTGTGAGAGGAGCCACAGCACTGGGGGTGCATTTGGGAAGAATCGGGGCTCTGGTACTGCTCTAACAAACATGATGGAAGCCATGCCGAAGCCAAGCCCTCTCCTGGGGGAGGCTGAGGCAGCTCGCGCTATTAGGACAGTGGTAGCGGTGGAGGATCTCCGTTGAGCATGTAGCCAAGGTCCTGGGGTGAGGAGGGGGCTAGAGAATTGGGTGGGGGAGATGCAGGTGGAGCAGAGAAGAAAAGGGTGGAGGCACATCAACTAAGCCTGGGACAATTACTATACTATACCACATTGGCCATTGTCCTCCCCACTTCCTGCTAGAGCCCTCTCTGCTGGGGAATCTCCCCCAGACACCACTGTCCTTGGGAGGGGTATCACTGCTTCTGCTGACCCCTTCAGATGTATCCGCAGGGGGCCACCGTGGCAGACCCCATGATTCCTGGCTGAGGGCTTCTGCCATCTTCTGTGCCACTGGAGCCCCTCCAGGCTGTGATAGAAAAGGAGGATGGGGAATTCCCTGTGGGTCCAGTGGTTAAGATTCTGAGCTTTCACTCCTGGGGGCCTGGGTTCAATCCCTGGTCGGGGAACTAAGATCCTGCAAGCCACACAGCGTGGCCAAAAAATAAATAAATAAATAATTTAAAAGAAGAAAAGAAAAGGAGGATGGTTCACTTTCCCTGTATTTGTTTCATGTTCTCTTAGATGTTACCTACGAGGACACTGTCTGGTTAACTGTCAGCAAAATCACACTCAAACTGACTAGAGCAAAAAAAGAAAATATTCTGGTTTATATTACTGAAGACCCCAAGAGAAGTTACATATTTACTTTCACATGAATCAAGCATTTTTAAAAAATAAATAAAATTCCATAAGTCAAGTGGGAAAAAAAAATAGCAAGCCTAACCCCATTTACATTTCAACATAAACCAAGGAATAACTTGTGAGAATTACACTATGATTTCTCCATCCCCTTTAACTTCTAACATTTGTCATGTTTGACCCCCCACTGCATTACTGCAATGGATAGCGGTAAACACTACAATGATACAAAACAAAGCTAGATACAAAGTCAGGATAAGCATGGGGTCCTGATCAATCAGCTAACGATTTTGAGGGGGAGATACAAATCTTGTTCAGAAAGAAATACCCCAAAATGATAACCAAGACTACCCTTGAGGTAGGATTAGGGGGTAGGGGCTGCAGCAGGAGGGAACTTGCGCTTTTTACTCTTCCATGCTGCTTGGGTTTGTCACGAGCACATATTACATGTGTACAACTTTCAAAAGAGGAAGGTTGGAAAAAAGCAAAGAGATTCTGACTCATCCTCTTTTCAGTGTGTATCTTACGAATTGCTCACGCTTTCAGGAAGCGTGAGCATCTGTGTTGAGATCAGAAAGGCTCTTTTTTTTTTAACTTCTGGAGCTTGTTCTTTTTTTTGTTTTTTTAATTAATTTTATTTTTGGCTGTGTTGGGTCTCCGTTGCTGCGCACGGGCTTTCTCTAGTTGTGGCGAACAGAAGCACAGGCTTCTCACTGCAGTGGCTTCTCTTTGTTGCAGAGCACAAGCTCTAGGTGCCTGGGCTTCAGTAGTTGCAGCACGCAGGCTCAGTAATTGTGGCACACGGGCTTAGTTGCTCCACGGCATGTGGGATCTTCCCGGACCAGGGCTCGAACCCGTGTCCTCTGCATTGGCAGGCGGATTCTTCACCACTACACCACCAGGGAAGACCCAGAAAAGCTCTTTTCTGAGAGAGGTGACACGGCTTTGGTGTTACTGGTTAGGAATTTCTTCAACTGGCAACTGACCTTGTCACCTAATCTATGTCCACAAATGGCTATGGCAGAGACTGGTAGAGGTCCCCCAATACCCAATTATTTTTCTTCGTTTTTTAATCAACCCCTAAATTTACCTGGGCATGTGGCCATGCAAAATGAAGATTACATTTCCCAGAGCCCCAACTCCTTGCAGCTAGATATGGCTGTGAGACCAAGTTCTGATCAATGAAATGTAAGCAGATGTGCTCAAGTATAAACGTGGAAAATCCTTAAAGGGAAGGAGCACATCCATCTTAGCCCTTCTTCTTTCCTGCTATCTGTTGTGTAGAACCATGGTGGGAGCTGCAGCAACCATCTTGGGCATGAAGTAGAGGCCACGTGCTGAAGATCAGAGCAATGGAAGGAAACTGGGTCCCTGACATTGTAGAGCAGGATACTTGCTCAGCACTGCCAACCTCTGAAACTCATTTCTGAGAGACAGATGTAAGCTTCCATGTTGTTCAAGCCACTGTGATTTTTCCATTCCATGCAGCCAAACCTAATCCTAAGTAATCTGATAACTTGAGTTTACTCTAAAATGAAATCAATTTTGACAGACATCTTCCCGCATAAAATTGGCCTGCAGCAGCCATTCTGTACAGCAGGTTAGAGCATTTAGTTACCTGGTGAGGGAGGGGGAGGGGGGCACAATTATAAACTAATTTGTACTACAGATTTTACCAGGAAGCTATAGTTTTAAATTAGTGTAAGTCAAGGTGTTTTACCGAGAGATTTTTGTCCAAGTGAGCAATCACTAGCATCTGCTTTGAGTTGTTGTTTTTTCTTTTTCCCCAATTAGAATTATCATAGCCCCACTTTAAGGTGGTATCTCTGTCCCAATTGTTTCTTGAGTTTAAAATGTAGATTCAGTGGCCCACTCTAGAACAAGGGAATCAAAATCTTTGGAGCTGGGCCCCAGGACTCTGCTTTCTAAACAAATATCTTAGCATGTGCTAGGCACACTAAAATTTGTGAATTTTTTTTTATGCTTCTCTGTTTCTTTCAAAAGCTGGAGTAGATCCCAAACTGTTTACTAAAGAGATTTTGGCTTCAGCTTCTAGGTGCTCCCTAAATTCACCCTCTGCTGAGATGAAGTGGATACCAGTCAGTCACATGTCTGGATAGACTCCTAAATGCTCTTTAAAGGACTTTATTCTTTTCCCTTTCAGTTATTAAAATCACAAGATCTTCCTTTTATCAACAACACAGATTCTTTCGGGAAGTTACAACCAGACACTCTAATCTGACACTCTGCTCAGTTTTATCAAAAGCCCAGTCAGGAGGAGTCGTATCTGCGATGGATTTCCTAAGAACATGCAGTCCACTCCTTTTTTTAGCTCTTCTAAATTTTTCCCTTGAAGTATATCAGAGTAGCAGAGAATTGCCTACTTGGATTATATTGTTTTCCTCCCTTGTTTGGATTTGTTTGTACTGAACTGTACCCTGGAGTTACACTATCAGCCTTCCTTTGAACATTGTTATAAGAAACAACTGTAGGAAATGTGTTACTGTAGCTCTTGTAGGGCTACTGCTGGGAGTGTTTCCCACTGTAACACAGTCCTTTCCTCATGAGTACCCATGGGAGAATTTGTCAGGCCTCACTACCAGATAGCACAGTACTTCCAAAGAACAATTCATCGTTTTCATCTAATGAATATGATACATACAATCACTAATTATTTTTTCATCTTTTCCTTGGTTTCTGAGAAATTCCACAATGAAATACCTTGTGACCTACTTTCAGCAAACGTACAGGACTCTATGGTGCACGTTACTTTGTGCAGGTCTTCCTCCTGACCTTTTATTATTGCACATGTTTTCCTTCATCATATCCCCTCAAACTCTACATTGTGTCATTTTTACTGTATGTGTTTTAATAAGTGACTGCTAATCCTTTATGGAAAGAGGAGGAAGGGATGGATGGATGGAGACAAATCCAGATCTTCTAAATGCTCGGTTATATCGGTGCTTCCCTCTTTGCATACCCTCCCCTACCCCCAGTACACACTCAGAAAAGAAGAGGTAAATTTTTTTAATCCCATAAAAAAGAGAAATAAAGATGGTATTGTTTATAAGCAAATATAACTATTTCTAAGAACAGGTAGGGAGAGTGGTGTGGGGAGAAGCAAATGAAAGTATAATAAAGTAAGAAAAAGAGAAAAGAAATGGGGGGCAGGGGGAAACAGAAAGGAAGAAAAGAAACATGTCAAGAAGCTAGGATCAGGGGCTTCCCTGGTGGAGCAGTGGTTGAGAGTCCGCCTGCCGATGCAGAGGATACGGGTTCGTGCCCCGGTCCAGGAAGATTCCCACATGCCGCGGAGCGGCTGGGCCCGCGAGCCATGGCCGCTGAGCCTGTGTGTCCAGAGCCTGTGCTCCGCAATGGGAGAGGTCACAACAGTGAGAGGCCCGTGTTTCTCCCCAGCATGTTTCAAAGTCATAGAAAGCAAAAATAAAAACACAAAAACAAAAACAAGTGTTTCATAGATTAAGATTTTTTTAAATGTACCTTTCTCCTGAGTGCAGGAGAGTGTTGTACTCCTGACACATGAGGGCGCTATTTCTTCAGTTTATAATATTCATGGTACAGAAATTTCCGTAGAAAACTAGGTCTGTGGAACTCATGGCTGGAGGCATGAAGAGGAAAAGGGTTTGCTGTGTGGTCCAGGTTCACCAGGTTTTCTGAAATGGATGGAACATCTTCTACTGTACCAAGTGAACAATGTCAAGGGTTTCAGAGCCTGCAAGCTGGCCTTCTGGCCACAGCGCTGCTGGTTGGAACCTCCTTGAGATCAGGACCCACTGCATCTCATTTATCTATGCAGTGACAGAATTAGTGTATCAAAACACCAGCTTTGGAGTCTGACCTAGAATCAAAGATGTACGAACTGGAGCAAGTTACTTAAACTCTTCTTAGTCTAATAATGAAAGTAGTAGCTCATAGAGCTGTGGGGAGGATTAAATGGGATGATCAATCTAAAGCATCTAACGGTATGTGACACATAGTAGGGACTCAGTAAGCAGAAGTGATCGCTATTTGTTGCTTAGCATGGCTGACATATAATGGATTTTACAGCACTGAGGAATACGAATACTTTCAACCTTTTTAAATGTGGAGTCAGTTAGTTGAATCACCTTCAGGGCAAAGTAACCAGTCTGTCTGTAGTAAGCACTATAATTCTGTCAGTCTTCTCTGCTCCCCATTTGAGAGAGCAGAGGTCAGAGGGGAAAAGTTGTTCCCCGGGTTTCAGAGCTGATTATGGAAGCAGGATAGGACTCACTCCAGGTCTCCTGAGTACTAGCCCAAGGCTTAATTAACCCTTAGGGACCTGCCGGACCAGCTGGGAGCTGAAGGGTGGGAGGACCTGGGAGTGGGGAGGCGGGCCTTAATAGACTGATCCTGGAAAACAAATAGGCTTTGGGCTTGGTTTCAACATGCTTATGAAGGGCACCTTTACACAAGTGACCCCATCCGGGTGTGGAAAGAGCTAGAACCACAAAAGAGCCTCTTGCTTGCCCTGGGCCACCCATAATTGGCCTCTGATCTGAAGGGATCTATAGAGAGAGATTCTCACTTCCCCAAATATGCTTCTTCCTGTGTCACAAGGAGCCTTGGGTCACCTCCTTCCTTTGTGCAACAAAAAAGAAGTTTCTGCCTCTGCTTCTTTTCTTTCCTGTTACCACTTTCTTTGCCTTTTCTGGGACCCAGTTCTCAGGACACAGCCCTGCTCCAGCCCTGGTTGGCTTTCTCTATCAGTAGCCTCCCCCTGGCTTCCTGACCTGCACAGAATAACAAAAGACTCTTGAGCCCTGAGGCCCCTCCCTTTCCCTGGGTAAAACAGGCTCTCCTGGGGTAGTCCAACCCCTCTGCTTTTGATCTGCCAGCAGGAAGCAATAAAAGGCACTTTCCACGTGCCTGCTGTAACCATATTTTCCATATTCAAAAGCAGGATTCATTACCCAGCCAGGACACGTGCCATTCTAAGGACTTTCGGACAAAAGAACTTGGAGCATGCCAGGAAACCCAGGATGGATAGTTGCCATGCACATACCTCATGGGAAATTCTCTCCTCTGGGAGATGCCTACTGGAAGTGCCATCTGCTTTTGCCGCAGTTTCAAGGCTATGAGTGTGACTCAGATACCAGCCCCAGTAGACCCTTGGTTAACTACTGCTCAGGTTCTGCTAGGAAGCCGGGGATGAACAGTTGTGTCCAGGAAACCTCTCCTTGACTTCACTTGCTTGTTTTATCTGTGTAAAGACCCTAGTCCCGTGGGGGCTTTGCAAGGTGTTTTTAAACTTCAACTCAGTTACGATTCTTTAAAAAATATCAATCCAATGACTTAAGTATACCCCAAAATACTGTAATGACCCATTTCACATGTCAGCTACTTGGCTGTGTACTGCCAGAGATAGAATGGTGAAAATGCCATTCATTCCAACTGTTTTGAGTCCCCACTATGGGCATGAAATCATGCCCATACTCAGGGGAGGATCCAGTGACTGAACGTGTGGCTTCTACCCTTTCACACTCAACTATAATGAAAATAATCGTGCTATGGTAGAATGAGAGCCAGACTTGGTGTCAAAGGTCTTGGGTTCAAATCCTACCTCTTCTGCTTGACGGCTGTGCAGTACTGAGCAAGGTGGTAGATTTTCTATCAGTAAGGAAGTCATAAGATCTGCTGGCAGTGAGGCTGGGTGAGAAATAAATACAGGCAAGTTGTCTATGTGCCTGCAACATAATAGAAGCTGAGGAAAGGTTTCCTTCCTTCCTTCCTTAAGGAGTTTAGAGGCTAATAGATAAGAACAGGTTCTGCTATAACTGACACACACTGTAGACTGACATACAAGCTCAACTAGGGATGCAAATTATGCCAAGACTGCATTCTGTGGTTTGTTGCACACAGGGTGGGGAGAAACCGTTCAGATTGGCATCACTGGGGACTGTTGGCTGGTTTCCTTCCTGCCAGTTCTGTTCCAGCGTCTCCACCCAAATCCACTTTGTGAGGAGTAAGTTTCAGGGCTTTCATCAGCCACACACGATTAGAGCACAGAAAGAGCCGGTGGGGCAGGTTACCAGTGACTCTCACCCCAGAGAAGGATGAGAGCCCAGGCGCCTGGGGAGAGGTACTTGGTCACAGCGGGGCAGGCTAACCAGGAGAAGCAGATAGGACACACCAAAGTATTCCCCTTTGAGTGGAAATACAAAATAGACATTTCAGATATGTGGTTTTCATCCTAAACCAAGCTGGGGAGCCAGCACCAAGTGCTCACAATTAAAAAAAAAAAATGGAGAACCACATCTGGGTGTCCTAATACAGTAGCATTTCACTTTTCATATGACCTCACAGCCTAGGCTCTCAAAGACGTGAGTTTGTTTGGACCTCCCAGCACACCAGTGAGTTAAGCCGACTATCGTTACCTAATTGTACAGAGAGGAAAACTGATATTCAGAGAAGTTACACAACTTACCAAGATCACACCTAAGTGGCAAAATTGTGGCTCTAAGCTAAGTGATCTGACTCTAAATCCAGACTTCTTACAGAAAACATAATGACTTATCAATTCATACAAGAGTTTCCCAAAATTATTGTGGTGATGGCTATCTGATCTCTCCAATATCTATTCTCTTTTTCATAGCAATAGAAGTTTTTACTGCACAGGTGACAACTCAGCTGAAAACTACATTTCCCAACTTCCCTTGTAGCCATAATCATCCATGTAACTATGTTTAGATCAACATGAGATATAAGTAGAAGTGATATGTGCACTCTTCCAGGCCATCCCCTTAAAATGAAGGTATGTGTTCTCCTCTTTCCTGATGGCAGGGATGCAGAATGTGATGGTAGGGGCTGAGACAGCCATTTTGGGGTATTTCACCTCCGGACTACTCATCTGGAATTTTATATAGGAGAGAAATAAACTTAAGTTTAAGTGATGTATTTTGGGTCTCTTTGTTACACAGCCTAACTAACTCTTAACTAATGTGGGTATGTGTATCTAATAAGAGTAGTAATGAGGAAAGTAGTCTGTGGGATGATTTTAAAAAAAAAAAAAAAAGGATGGGAGTTAAAGCAGAACATTCTGAAGGATTTGATACCAGTAGGTTTTGCCTGATGCAAATCACCTGAATTACAGCCACTCACCCTTAGGCACACAGACGGTGCCTCCAAATTCTTACTGTATTGAAATTGAGCCAGTGATTACCTGTCTTCTCAAAACGATTTCAAGTGGCATAATTCAAAGAGCGCCAAACTTAAGGTCAGAAAGCCTGAGATCTAATTCTAGCTCTGCTTTTTCTGCCTTATACGAGTTATTTAATCTCTCTGAGTTTCCTTATCTGTAAAATGAAGATGACGGTACCTGCCTCCTGGATCACTGTAAAGTTTGGCTTAGCATAACAGACATCACTACTGTCTCCTGCCCAGCCCCTCTGCCTTGCCCCCCACAGAACAGCCTTGTGACACAGGAGTGTTGGACAGAGTGGTAGCCCTACCCCTACTGTCTCGTGTCTCACCAGCCCACTGTGGACAAGCACACAGGGATGCATCAGCCCTTACCAAGGAGCCTGAACTTTGATGAACACAGAGAAAGTCCCAGAGTAATGCTGGCATAGTCCAGGAGTCTTTTTACAAGCAGAATGGATGAGCGAAACCTGGAGGGAAGAGAGCATTGTGGCATTTGGGAAACATGACAGTGGGGGCCATTATGTGGCTGAAGTGCTGAAATCATGATCAGAGCCACTGGGCTCTCAACATGACCCTTGGGGTCAGAGGCTGGTTGGTTTGAGTTCAGGGTGCCCCAATCCGGTGGCTCCAGTCTCCACCAAGAAACCTGGGAAAACCTCTCTGTTGGACAGCCCAGGGACTGACATCAACCTGAACTGCTACCAAGTATCAGGAGAAGCTTTCTTAACAAATCCAGAACAATTGGACATTGTGCGAGCAGGTAGATCAACAGTCTGTATCCAAATCCCAAAACAAGCATTCTTGGATATCAGCTTACAGCCCCTGGGGAGAGAAGTTGTTCCCCTGGGGATGTAACTCCTCAACCCAACCTCCAGCTAAGTTCTCAGCCCTGACTGGTCCTCATGCAGTTCTTCTCAGGCAGTGGGGCTCCACCACATATGTGCCTCTGCCCCTCTGGGACCTGCTGGACTCCTGGAGGCTCAGCTCCAGTCCCCACTGGCCCAATCCTTATCAGGGGCCTGTCCATCTCCTCCTAATCTAGTAGAGTCAAGTGCAGGTTTATAAGCACACCAGGCCATCCGCCTCCTCATCTGGACAGGGATCAGGGCTCAAGACTGGTTGGGTACGAGTCAGACCAGCCCAGGCATGGCCCTCCCGACTTTACTGGAATTTCCCAAAGTATGTATGCAAATCTTAGTTTGTAAGGGAATAAAAAATTTACTTCACAGTCATACATTTATTTTAACTGGTATAGAAAAAAATAACTAGCCCACTAAACTGGTGATTTCATGGATATCATTACTTAGGACAATGCTAAATTTAAAATTAAAATTTAAAATTGAGTAAATTTAGTAAATTTAGATCTAAAAACCATATTGAATAAATGATGCTACAGGGCTTCCCTGGTGGCACAGTGGTTAAGAATCTGCCTGCCAATGCAGGGGACACGGGTTCGAGCCCTGGTCTCGGAGGATCCCACATGCCGCAGAGCAACTAAGCCTGTGCGCCACAACTACTGAGCCTGTGCTCTAGAGCCTGCGAGCCACAACTAGTGAGCCCACGTGCCACAACTACAGGAGTCTGCATGCCTAGAGCCCGTGCTCTACAACAAGAGAAGCCACCGCAATGAGAAGCCCACACCCTGCAATGAAGAGTAGCCCCCGCTCACCACAACTAGAGAAAGCCCGTGCGTAGCAACAAAGACCCAATGCGGCCAAAAATAAATAAATAAAAATTTTAAAAAATTTTTTTAATTAAAAAAATAAAGAATGCCTAAGAAGCTTAAAAAAATTATGCTAAAATAAAAATGATGCTCTTCACTAGGCTGATTGTCCAGTTGAAAGTGAGAAATATGATTGCTCAGTTGACACAAATACTCTTTCCTGCTAACAAGTGCAATCTCTTTCCAGGAGGATTATTTACCTGGGGAGTCGAATTAAGATAGCAACGGTTTACTCTTGCACTGTTGGTGGGAATGTAAATTGATACAACCACTATGGAGAACAGTATGGAGGTTCCCTAAAAAACTAAAAATAGAAGTAATATATGACCCAGCAATCCCACTACTGGGCATATACCCAGAGAAAACCATAATTCAAAAAGACACATGCACCCCAATGTTCATTGCAGCACTATTTACAATAGCCAGGACACGGAAGCAACCTAAATGTCCATCAGCAGAGGAATGGATAAAGAAGATGTGATACATATACACAATGGAATATTACTCAGCCGTAAAAAGGAATGAAATTGGGTCATTTGTAGAGACGTGGATGGACCTAGAGACTGTCATACAGAGTGAAGTAAGTCAGAAAGAGAAAAACAAATATCATATATTAAAGCATATATGTGGAATCTAAAAACTGATATAGATGGTCTTATTTGCAAAGCAGAAATAGAGACACAGACGCAGAGGACAAACGTATGGATACCAAGAGGGAAGGGGTGGGGGGGTGGGATGATATATAGCTGATTCACTTTGCTATATAGTAGAAACTAGCACAACAATGGAAAACAAGTATACTCCAATAAAAATTTTAAAAAATATATATAGCAATGGTTTAAGCAGATCAGATTTGCATTTTAGGGAGGTGATTCTGAAACAGAGTTGCCAGATAAGATACAGGACACCCAATTCAGTTTGAATGTTAGATTAGTCATTGCATGGGACATACTTATACTAAAAATTATTCACTGATGGTCTGAAATTCAAATTTAAGTGGATGCCAGTCCTGTATTTCTGTTTGATAAAACTGGCAAGCCTACCCTGAGAGTTTAAGTAATTCTCAGCACCTCCTACGTATCCTGCATGCCAGTCCTGGCAAATCAACCTTGTAATATCTTTCAACCCCTTTCCTCCTCTCCAGTTTAGGTCTTCATTGTGTCTCAGCTGACGTCTGCAAACATATTGCCTCTGATTCCTTCTGCTGCCGGAGTCATCTTCCTAAAATGCAGTTCTGGCCCCTGTAAAACAGCCTGTGCCATGTTGCCCCCTTTTCTACTAAAGTCCAAACTCCTTAGCATATCCACATCCAGTCCCCGTGTTTCTCCACCATCCCAGCCACACTGGACTCTGCGTTTCCCTCCCTACTGTGTACCCTTTCATGTATCCTCTGATTTGCTTCTGCTGACCTCACAGCCTGGAAAAATCTGCTTTTGGTCTTCATCCGTAATGCCAGTGTGGACTCCTCAGTGACTGACTCTCAAAGTTTTAAGGGAATGAATAAGGTAACTCCTCCAACAACCATATGAAGGAGACTGCCTTTAAGCAAAGCTGTAATGTAGATAAAGATGTGTTTATTGATCTTGAAGTTTTTAGTGCCCCTTCCCTCTCCTACACCAAGACCTGTCCTGGGTACCCAATTAACCTGCGTCTGTTCACTGTTTTCCCATGACTATGGAAATGTATAAAGATACAGAAACCCAGAGAGAATAGTGCTACGAATTCCCACATGCCCACATCCAGTTTCAACAATGATCAATACATTCCCAGTCAGTCCTACCTCATCTATTCCCCTAACCATTTTTTTTTTCTAGAATATTTTAAAGCAAATCCTGGACCTCACATAATTTTAGCGTGAATACTTCAGTATGTATATCCAACACATAAGAACGTTTGTATTTAACAACACTCTCACATCTAAGAAAGATAACGTGGATTTCTTAACATCATCTGTGTTCAAATTTTCCCATTTGTCTCAAAAACATTCGTGTGTTTGAATCAGGATCCAATGAGGTTCTGCACATTGCATTTTGTTGATTCTTAAGTCTTTAAATTTATAAAAGTTTCTTCTTTCTCTGTCTTTACCTTTTTTTTAAAGAGTCTATATAACATATATTTAGAATTTAAAGAAAAATATTGACATGAACTCATGTGTACCCATCAGACTGCATACAAAAGGGAACAATACCAGTACCTCTTAACATCCTGTGTGCCCAGATACCAATCCCTCTCTCCCTGCTTGGTTTCACCATGGGCTGGTTTTGGTCTTAATCACTTTTTTTTTTTTTCATTTTAACATCTTTATTGGAGTATAATTGCTTTACAATGGTATGTTAGTTTCAGCTTCACAACAAAATGAATCAGTTATATATATACATATGTTCCCATATCTCTTCCCGCTTGCGTCTCCCTCCCTCCCACCCTCCCTATCCCACCCCTCCAGGCGGTCACAAAGCACCGAGATGATCTCCCTGTGCTATGCGGCTGCTTCCCACTAGCTATCTACCTTACGTTTGGTAGTGTATATATGTCCATGCCTCTCTCTCGCTTTGTCACAGTTTACCCTTCCCCCTCCCCATAGCCTCAAGTCCATTCTCTAGTAAGTCTGTGTCTTTATTCCTGTTTCACCCCTAGGTTTTTCATGACATTTTTTTCCTTAAATTCCATACATATGTGTTAGCATACGGTATTTGTCTCTCTCTTTCTGACTTACTTCACTCTGTATGACAGACTCTAGGTCTATCCACCTCATTACAAATAGCTCAATTTCATTTCTTTTTATGGCTGAGTAATATTCCATTGTATATATGTGCCACATCTTCTTTATCCATTCATCCGTTGATGGGCACTTAGGTTGTTTCCATCTCCGGGCTATTGTAAATAGAGCTGCAATGAACATTTTGGTACATGACTCTTTTTGAATTATGGTTTTCTCAGGGTATATGCCCAGCAGTGGTATTGCTGGGTCATATGGTAGTTCTATTTGTAGTTTTTTTAAGGAACCTCCATACTGTTCTCCACAGTGGCTGTATCAATTTATATTCCCACCAACAGTGTAAGAGGGTTCCCTTTTCTCCACACCCTCTCCAGCATTTATTGTTTCTAGATTTTTTGATGATAGCCATTCTGACTATCATCAGATAGTGTATCATCAGGTAGTGTAAGATGATATCTCATTGTAGTTTTGATTTGCATTTCTCTAATGATTAGTGATGTTGAGCATTCTTTCATGTGTTTGTTGGCAGTCTGTATATCTTCTTTGGAGAAATGTCTATTTAGGTCTTCTGCCCATTTTTGGATTGGGTTGTTTGTTTTTTTGTTATTAAGCTGCATGAGCTGCTTATAAATTTTGGAGATTAATCCTTTGTCAGTTGCTTCATTTGCAAATATTTTCTCCCATTCTGAGGGTTGTCTTTTGGTCTTGTTTATGGTTTCCTTTGCTGCGCAAAAGCTTTTAAGTTTCATTAGGTCCCATTTATTTTTGTTTTTATTTCCATTTCTCTAGGAGGTGGGGCAAAAAGGACCTTGCTGTGATTTATGTCATAGAGTGTCCTGCCTATGTTTTCCTCTAAGAGTTTGATATTTTCTGGCCTTACATTTAGGTCTTTAATCCATTTTGAGCTTATTTTTGTGTATGGTGTTAGGGAGTGATCTAATCTCATACTTTTACATGTAGCTGTCCAGTTTTCCCAGCACCACTTATTGAAGAGGCTGTCCTTTCTCCACTGTACATTCCTGCCTCCTTTATCAAAGATAAGGTGACCATATGTGCGTGGGTTTATCTCTGGGCTTTCTATCCTGTTCCATTGATCTATATTTCTGTTTTTGTGCCAGTACCATACTGTCTTGATTACTGTAGCTTTGTAGTATAGTCTGAAGTCAGGAAGCCTGATTCCTCCAGCTCCGTTTTTCGTTCTCAAGATTGCTTTGGCTATTCGGGGTCTTTTGTGTTTCCATACAAATTGTGAAATTTTTTGTTCTAGTTCTGTGAAAAATGCCAGTGGTAGCTTGATAGGGATTGCATTGAATCTGTAGATTGCTTTGGGTAGTAGAGTCATTTTCACAATGTTGATTCTTCCAATCCAAGAACATGGTATATCTCTTCATCTATTTGTATCATCTTTAATTTCTTTCATCAGTGTCTTATAATTTTCTGCATACAGGTCTTTTGTCTTCTTAGGTAGGTTTATTCCTAGATATTTTATTCTTTTTGTTGCAATGGTAAATGGGAGTGTTTTCTTGATTTCACTTTCAGATTTTTCATCATTAGTGTATAGGAATGCCAGAGAGTTCTGTGCATTAATTTTGTATCCTGCTACTTTACCAAATTCATTGATTAGCTCTAGTAGTTTTCTGGTAGCATCGTTAGGATTCTCTATGTATAGTATCATGTCATCTGCAAAGAGTGACAGCTTTACTTCTTCTTTTCCGATTTGGATTCCTTTTATTTCCTTTTCTTCTCTGATTGCTGTGGCTAAAACTTCCAAAACTATGTTGAATAAGAGTGGTGAAAGTAGGCAACCTTGTCTTGTTCCTGATCTTAGTGGAAATGCTTTCAGTTTTTCACCACTGAGGACGATGTTGGCTGTGGGTTTGTCATATATGGCCTTTATTATGTTGAGGAAAGTTCCCTCTATGCCTACTTTCTGCAGGATTTTTATCATAAATGGGTGTTGAATTTTGTCAAAAGCTTTCTCTGCATCTATTGAGATGATCATATGGTTTTTCTCCTTCAATTTGTTAATATGGTGTATCACGTTGATTGATTTGCGTATATTGAAGAATCCTTGCATTCCTGGAATAAACCCCACTTGATCATGGTATATGATCCATTTAATGTGCTTTTGGATTCTGTTTGCTAGTATTTTGTTGAGGATTTTTGCATCTATGTTCATCAGTGATATTGGCCTGTAGTTTTCTTTCTTTGTGACATCCTTGTCTGGTTTTGGTAGAATGAGTTGGGGAGTGTTCCTCCCTCTGCTATATTTTGGAAGAGTTTGAGAAGGATAGGTGATAGCTCTTCTCTAAATGTTTGATAGAATTCGCCTGTGAAGCCATCTGGTCCTGGGCTTTTGTTTGTTGGAAGATTTTTAATCACAGTTTCAATTTCAGTGCTTGTGATTGGTCTGTTCATATTTTCTATTTCTTCCTGATTCAGTCTTGGCAGGTTGTGCCTTTCTAAGAATTTGTCCATTTCTTCCAGGTTGTCCATTTTATTGGGATAGAGTTGCTTGTAGTAATCTCTCATGATCTTTTGTATTTCTGCAGTGTCAGTTGTTACTTCTCCTTTTTCATTTCTAATTCTATTGATTTCAGTCTTCTCCCTTTTTTTCTTGATGAGTCTGGCTAATGGTTTATCAATTTTGTTAATCCTTTCAAAAAACCAGCTTTTAGTTTTATTGATCTTTGCTATCGTTTCCTTCATTTCTTTTTCATTTATTTCTGATCTGATTTTTATGATTTCTTTCCTTCTGCTAACTTTGGGGGGTTTTTTGTTCTTCTTTCTCTAATTGCTTCAGGTGCAAGATTAGGTTGTTTATTCAAGATGTTTCCTGTTTCTTAAGGTAGGATTGTATTGCTATAAACTTCCCTCTTAGAACTGCTGTTGCTGCATCCCATAGGTTTTGGGTCGTCGTGTCTCCATTGTCATTTGTTTCTAGGTATTTTTTGATTTCCTCTTTGATTACTTCAGTGATCACTTCATTATTAAGTAGTGTATTGTTTAGCCTCCATGTGTTTGTATTTTTTACAGATCTTTTCCTGTAATTGATATCTAGTCTCATAGCGTTGTGGTCAGAAAAGATACTTGATACAATTTCAATTTTCTTAAATTTACCAAGGCTTGATTTGTGACCCAAGATATGATCTATCCTGGAGAATGTTCCATGAGCACTTGAGAAAAATGTGTTTTCTGTTGTTTTTGGATGGAATGTCCTATAAATATCAATTAAGTCCATCTTGTTTAATGTATCATTTAAAGCTTGTGTTTCCTTATTTATTTTCATTTTGGATGGTCTGTCCATTGATGAAAGTGGGGTGTTAAAGTCCCCTACTATGAATGTGTTACTGTCGATTTCCCCTTTTATGGCTGTTAGTATTTGCCTTATGTATTGAGGTGCTCCTATGTTGGGTGCATTAAATATTTACAATTGTTATATTTTCTTCTTGGATCGATCCCTTGATCATTATGTAGTGTCCTTCTTTGTCTCTTCTAATAGTCTTTATTTTAAAGTCTATTTTGTCTGATATGAGAATTGCTACTCCAGCTTTCTTTTGGTTTCTATTTGCATGAAATACCTTTTTCCATCCCCTTACTTTCAGTCTGTATGTGTCTCTAGGTCTGAAGTGGGTCTCTTATAGACAGCAAATATATGTGTCTTGTTTTTGTATCCATTCCACCAATCTGTGTCTTTTGGTGGGAGCATTTAGTCCATTTACATTTAAGGTAATTATCGATATGTATGTTCCTATTCCCATTTTCTTAATTGTTTTGGGTTCGTTATTGTATGTCTTTTCCTTCTTTTGTGTTTCTTGCCTAGAGAAGTTCCTTTAGCAGTTGTTGTAGAGCTGGTTTGGTGGTGCTGAACTCTCTCAGCTTTTGCTTGTCTGTAAAGGTTTTAATTTCTCCATCAAATCTGAATGAGATCCTTGCTGGGTAGAGTAATCTTGGTTGCAGGTTTTTCTCCTTCAACACTTTCAATATGTCCTGCCAGTCCCTTCTGGCTTGCAGAGTTTCTGCTGAAAGATCAGCTGTTAACCTTATGGGGATTCCCTTGTGTGTTATTTGTTGTTTTTCCCTTGCTGCTTTTAATATGCTTTCTTTGTATTTAATTCTTGACAGTTTGATTAATATGTGTCTTGGCGTATTTCTCCTTGGATTTATCCTGTATGGGACTCTCTGTGCTTCCTGGACTTGATTAACTATTTCCTTTCCCATGTTAGGGAAGTTTTCAACTATAATCTCTTCAAATATTTTCTCAGATCCTTTCTTTTTCTCTTCTTCTCCTGGGATTCCTATAATTCAAATGTTGTTGCATTTAATGTTGTCCCAGAGGTCTCTGAGACTGTCCTCAGTTCTTTTCATTCTTTTTTCTTTATTCTGCTCTGCATTAGTTATTTCCACTATTTTATCTTCCAGGTCACTTATCCGTTCTTCTGCCTCAGTTATTCTGCTATTGATCCCATCTAGAGTATTTTTCATTTCATTTATTGTGTTGTTCATCATTGTTTGTTTCATCTTTAGTTCTTCTAGGTCCTTGTTAACTGTTTCTTGCATTTTGTCTATTCTATTTCCAAGATTTTGGATCATCTTTACTATCATTATTCTGAATTCTTTTTCAGGTAGACTGCCTATTTCCTCTTCATTTGTTAGGTCTGGTGGGTTTTTATCTTGCTCCTTCAGCTGCTGTGTGTTTTTCTGTCTTTTCATTTTGCTTATCTTACTGTGTTTGGGGTGTCCTTTTTGCAGGCTGAAGGTTCGTAGTTCCTGTTGTTTTTAGTGTCTGTCCCCAGTGGCTAAGGTTGGTTCAGTGGGTTGTGTAGGCTTCCTGGTGGAGGGGACTAGTGCCTGTGTTCTGGTGGATGAGGCTGGATCTTGTCTTTCTGGTGGGCAGGTCCACGTCTGGTGGTGTGTTTTGGGGTGTTTGTAGACTTATTATGATTTTGGGCAGCCTCTCTGCTAATGGGTGGGGTTGTGTTCCTGTCTTGCTAGTTGTTTGGCATAGGATGTCCAGCACTGTAGCTTGCTGGTCGTTGAGTGAAGCTGGGTGCTGGCGTTGAGATGGAGATCTCTGGGAGATTTTCGCCGTTTGATATTATGTGCAGCTGGGAGGTCTCTTGTGGACCAGTGTCCTGAAGTTGGCTCTCCCACCTCTGAGGCACAGCACTAACTCCTGGCTGCAGCACCAAGGGCCTTTCATCCACACGGCTCCTTAATTTGGGATGATTCGTTTCTATTTATGTATTCCACAGATGCAGGGTACATCAAGTTGATTGTGGAGCTTTAATCCGCTGCTTCTGAGCCTGCTGGGAGAGATTTCCCTTTCTCTTCTTTGTTCTCACAGCTCCCAGGGGCTCAGCTTTGGATTTGGCCCCGCCCATTCGTATAGGTCGCCGGAGGGCGTCTGTTCTTTGCTCAGACAGGACGGGGTTAAAGGAGCCGCTGATTCGGAGGCTCTGGCTCACTCAGGCCGGGCGGTAGGGAGGGTCACAGAGTGTGGGGCGGGCCTGCAGCGGCAGAGGCCGGCGTGACGTTGCCGGGGGAGTTGTCCCCGGATCACAGGACCCTGGCAGTGGCGGGCTGCACAGGCTCCCCGGAAGGGGGGTGTGGATAGTGACCTGTGCTCGCACACAGGCTTCTTGGTGGCGGCAGCAGCGGCCTTAGCGTCTCATGTCTGTCTCTGGGGTCCGCACTTTTAGCCGCGGCTCGCGCCCATCTCTGGAGCTCCTTTAAGCAGCGCTCTTAATCCCCTCTCCTCGCGCACCAGGAAATAAAGAGGGAAGAAAAAGTCTCTTGCCTCTTCGGCAGGTCCAGACTTTTCCCCGGACTCCCTCCCGGCTAGCCGCGGTGCACTAACGCCCTGTAGGCTGTGTTCACGCTGCCAACCCCAGTCCTCTCCCGGCGCTCCGACTGAAGCCAGAGCCTCAGCTCCCAGCCCCGCCCGCCCCGGCGGGTGAGCAGACAAGCCTCTTGGCTGGTGAGTGCCGGTCGGCCCTGATCCTCTGCGCTGGAATCTCTCCGCTTTGCCCTCCGCACCCCTGTTGCTGTGCTCTCCTCCGCGGCTCCGAAGCTCCCCCACTCTGCCACCCGCAGTCTCCGCCCGCGAAGGGGCTTCCTAGTGTGTGGACACTTTTCCTCCTTCACAGCTCCCTCCCGCTGGTGCAGAACCCGTCCCTATCCTTTTGTCTCTGTTTATTTTTTCTTTTGCCCTAAGCAGGTACGTGGGGGGTTTCTTGCCTTTTGGGAGGTCTGAGGTCTTCTGCCAGCCTTCAGTAGATGCTCTGTAGGAGTTGTTCCACGTGTAGATGTATTTCTGGTGTATCTGTGGGGAGGAAGGTGATCTCCGCGTCTTACTCTTCCGCCATCTTCCCGGAAGTCTGTCTTTACCTTTTAAGTGTCATTTATTCATTGAAGAGACCAGTTCATTTGATCTACAGAAATCCCCCATCCAGGCTTTGTTGATTAAATCCTCATGGGTCATAAATGGGCCATATGCCATATTTCCTATAAACTGGGAGTTAGAACTAGAGGCATGATTGGACTGTAGTTTAGTATTTAGCTTCTTTACTTTTGCAAATATCACATCATAGGTGGCCCCATGTACTCCTTATTGCATCATATCAGGAGGAACATAATGTCTTGTTTCCCACTTTGACAAATGCTAAGATTGATAGTGCTGTCCACTTTTAAGCATTCCTTCCCCTCTCACTCCTCCCAAGGCTTTGCTGGCTTCCTGATCTATTCCTTGCCCCTTCCTCAGTGCCTGAATACTGCCCCCTTCCCAACCCACCAGACACACCTTGAAATAGCTTTCTTACACCTATCCACTCAAATGGGGCTTCAGTCTGTGGCTGCAGCAGTTAATCTTTTGGCCTCATCAGGGAGAATGCGATAGTGTGCAAAGCCAAAGGGCCTTTTGCCTCTCCTATTGCCACTTCTCAGCCCAATTTTGTGGTTTATAATCCAAGAATCTCTACTTTCTTAGTTGGGAACTAAGAAAGTCAAGCAGTTTGAACCTATCGGAACCTGGATGCTTTATAACATCCCCCTAAGTGGTTGCCTGAGATTGGCTTGTGATCTCTGCTACTGGAGAGCACTCTCCTTCTTCAGAGAGACCACAGCTGGAAGGCTAGTTGTTATAGAGGTTGATGCCTCTTTGTTGATGACAAATCTGCTTTTTAAGAAATTTTTACTAAGTCACAGGCCTGGCCTTTGAAGTAAACCCAGAGGAGTGGCACCAATGGAGGCGATTTATGGTTAGGCACATTCAAAAGTTTATAATTTTACTTCTTGTTTTCTCTTTTTTAGTTTTAATTGTGGTAAAGCACACACACATACACTATAAAATTCCTCCTCTTAACTATTTTTGGTTTTGTTTTTTTGTTATTTTTCTTTTAACCATTTTTAAGTGTACAGTTCAGTAGTATTAACTATACTCACGTTGTGTAACAGATCTCTAGAAATTTTTCATCTTGCAAAACGGAAGCTCTATACCCATTGAATAACAACTCCCCTGTTCCCCTTCCCGCAACCCGTGGCAACCACAATTCTACTTTCTGTTTTCATGAATCTGACCACTCGACATACCTCATAAAAGTGGAATCACACATTGTTTTTCCTTTTGTGACTGGTTTATTTCACTCAGCAAAATGTTCTTAAGGTTCATACATTTTGTAGCATGTGGCAAGACTTCCTTCCTTCTTAAGCCTGAATATTATTCCATTGTGTGTGTGTGTGTGTGTCTGTGTGTGTGTCTATGTGTGTGTGTATCACATTTTCTTTACCCATTCATTTGTCAATGGACATCTGGGTCGTTTCTACCTCTTGGCTAATGTGAATAATGCTACAATGAACATGAGTGTGAAAATAACTCTTTGAGATCTTGCTTTAAATTCTTTTGGATATATACTCAGAAGTGGGATTGCTGGATAATATGGTAATTCTATTTTTAGTTTTTTGAGGAAACTCCATACTGTTTTGCATAGGGGCCTCACCATTTTACATTCCTACCAGCAGTGCATAAGGGTTCCAATTTCTCCATATCCTTGCCAACACTTGTTATTTTCTGTTTTTGTTTTTGTTTTTTTATAGTGGCCATCCTAATAGATGTGAGGTGATGTCTCCTTGTGGTTGTAACTTGCATTTCTCTAATGATTAGTGATGTTAAGCATCTTTTCATATGCTTGTCGGCCATTTGCATATCTTCTTTGAGAAATGTCTAGTCATGTTCTTCGCCTATTTTTAAATTGAGATACTTGGTTTTTTATTGTTGAGTTGTAGGAGTTCTTTATGTATTCTGTATGTTAACTCCTTATCAGATATATGATTTGCTATTTTTCCCCCCATTCTATAGATCGCCTTTTCACTCTGTTGATTGTTTCCTTTAATGTGCAGAAGTTTTAAAGTTTGATGTAGTCCCATTAGTCTACTATTTTTGCTTTTGTTGCCTGTGCTTTTGATTTCATAGCCAAGAAATCATTGCCAAATTCAATACCATGAAGTGTTTCTCCTATGTTTTCTTCTAGGAGTTTTATAGTTTTAAGTCTTAAGTTTAGGTTTTTAATCCATTTTGAGTTAATTTTTGTATATAGTATAAAGTAAGGGTCTAACGTCATTCTTTCCATGTGAATATCCAAACACGGTTTGTTAAAGTGACTCTCCTTTCCCCATTGTGTAGTCTTGGCATCCTGTTTAAGAGCATTTGACCATAAACACAAAGGTTTATTTCTGGGTTCTCTTTTCTGTTCCACTGGTCTTTGTGTCTGTATTTATGCCTGTACCTCACTGTAGCTTTGTAATATGTTTTGAATCCATGAAATGTGAGGCCTCCAACTTTGTTCTTTTTCAAGATATTTTGGCAATTTGGGGTCCCTTGAAATTCCATATGAATTTTAGGATTTTTTTCCTATTTCTGAAAAAAAATGTCTTTGGGATTTTGAAAGGGATTGCATCGAATCTGTAGATAGCTTTGTTAGTATGAACATTTTAACAATATTGTCTTTCAGTGCATGGACACATAATGCCTTTCCATTTATCTGTGTCTTCTTTAGTTTCTTTCAGCAATGTTTTGTAGTTTTTAGTGTATTGGTCTTTCACCTCCTTGGTTAAGCTTACTCCAAAATATTTCACTCTATTTGATGCTATTGTAAATGGAACTGTTGTCTTAATCTCATTTTTGGATTGTTCATTGTTAGTTATAGAAATGCAACTGCTTTTTGTGTGTCAATTTTGTATCCTGCAACCTTGCTGAATTTGTTTATTAGTTCTAACAGGTTTTTTGGGAGGCGGTGGATCTTTAGGGTTTTCTACATTTAAGATCATGTCATCTGCAACAAAGATAATTGGACTTCTTCCTTTGCAACTTGGATGCCTTTTATTTCTTTCCCTTGCCTAATGGCTCTGGCTAGAACTTCTAGTACTATGTTGAATACAAGTGGCAATAGTGGGCAAACTTGCCTGGTTCCTGATCTTAGAGGGAAAGTTTTATGTTTTTCATTGTTGAGTATCATGTTAATTGCAGACTTATAGTTTACTTTTTTTTTTTTTTTTTCGCGGTACGCGGGCCTCTCACCGCTGTGGCCTCTCCCGTTGTGGAGCACAGGCTCCGGACGCGCAGGCTCAGCCACTCCGTGGCATGTGGGATCTTCCCGGACCAGGGCACGAACCCGTGTCCCCTGCATCGGCAGGCGGACTCTCAACCACTGCGCCACCAGGGAAGCCCTAGTTTACTTTTTAAAATATAGAATTCCTGGACAAATTCTGAAATATAAAATTTGGACAAATACTAGCAGGCATTTGAAATGATAGCTCAGGATTACCAACTAGCAAAAGAAGATCTGTATATGGATTTTCTAGATGTGGTTTTATGGAGACATATGGTACCATACCTGTTTTGTGAGCTATGTTTTCTCGGAATTAGGTTTCAAGGACAGGGATTGACAAAGCATATCCAACCTGTGTGACTATAAGTCATTTGCCTCATGTGATCCTTTAAAAACCAACCTTGGCAGTTTACACATGTAAGTTCAATGGACCAGCTACTATAATGAATGAGGGATCCTCTCTTCTTGGGTCTGTTGAAGAAGAACTTGGAGAGAGAATAATCACCACTTTCCTTCTAGCCACTTAGTGGCTTTAGAGATTAATGGTCTCTAAGTTTAGAGGTCCTTCCCCTCTAAACTTGAATGAGAGGCAGTAGGAAAAAAGCAACCAGGACAGAACAAAATAATGCCCTCATGAGTCTTGGAACAATGTGCTGCTAATAAAAAATAGACTTTCGGCAAGTAAGGAACTTGCAGCTACAAGAGATTCCGAGATGTTATCTTGAATAGACCAAGTTGCATTTGGGAACTGTCTCGGCTTTTTAAGTGTTAGGCTGACTTGGGATAAAAGGAAGGAGAGAAGCTTCATTTGTTTATTTCCCAACTGCTTCCTAAGAGAAAGTAAGTATGAATAAGCCATCTGCTGAGTAGGCACTGTAGAATATTGAGAAGACATGCCCACACATCACTCTGATATGAGGTACAGATAAGCACCCTGAAGCAATGAGGAGGGGTGGCTCTGGAAGTGCACATTGTTCATGATTTAGGAATTCCTCCTCAGCATTTACAGCTTCCCCTCAGTAATGATTCCTGAGCAATTGGTCACCTTCCTTAGCTCATCAACAGCTAGTATTACAGTCCCTAAAGTGCTTTCTTCTGCCCCCTCCCCATTTCCTTCTTACCAACCCTACTTCTCATTCTGGTCCACCAGCCTTATGGTAACCATGACTTGGTGCATGGCTGTGAGAGAAAAAGCACCAGGCAGACAGACAGACAGTCCCAAGACACAGAACCAGACAGAGAATTCATGAAGCCTTAAACACAGCTGCAGAATTAAAACAAAAATGTCAAGGGAACGGAGTGTTCCAGCTGACTTAACTTCCTGTTGATAAGTCTCTGGGGAGGAGGGGTGAGGTCTGGAGTTCTAGAATTGGAGTAGAGGAGTGCAGGGGGCCTGGCCAGAATGGGGTGGAACGCCTTTGCAGGCATGGTCACTAGGAGTTGGGTTCCCATCTGCAAGGCTGTTGACACTCAATTCCTGAGCCTGGTCGTGGTCAGAGAAGGCTTTCAGCTACTGATGTGCTCAACCCTCAGAAAAACAGGATATTAGCTTTCAGATCTGATTAAGCCATGAGATGCAAATTCCTTCCCCACCCTGACTCTGCTCCCCGACCACTGCCATCCACACCATTCCCTTTTCCACAGCAGAGATACATCCATCTCCCTGTGTGACTTCCAGCAGGGGCTGTCTGCATCCTGTGCTTCATTGCCAACTCGGCTGTGCGAGGCCAGGTTGAGTGCTTAACCCATTACATTATGGCTTTAGATTTATGGTCATTTTGATTAGCAGTTCCTTGCCACATCCCTGGGTGACTAATGAGAATTATCATCAATTAGGAAATGAGAATGGTGAAGTAACTTTGCCCTTTAGGGCTTCCCTGGTGGCGCAGTAGTTAAGAATCCGCCTGCCAATGCAGGGGACACGGGTTTGAGTCCTGGCCCGGGAAGATCCCACATGCCACGGAGCAACTAAGCCTGTGCGCCACAGCTACTGAGCCTGTGCTCTAGAGGCTGCAAGCCACAACTACTGAGCCCACGTGCCACATCTATTGAAGCCTGCACACCTAAAGCCCATGCTCCGCAACAAGGGAAGCCACTGCAATGAGGAGCCCATGCACCGCAACCAAGAGTAGCCCCAGCTCGCTGCAACTAGAGAAAGCCCACGCACAGCAACAAAGACCCGACACGGCCAAAACTAAAAATAAATTAAATAACTAAATTTATTAAAAAACAACAAACAAAAAACCTTTGCCCCTTAGAAAGCACATATGTGGTAGGGTCCTGGAGTCCCCAGTCCTCAGCTTGGTCCCTTTGCCTACAGAGTCTTTACAGGTAAATGGTTGTCATGTCTCTTTCCCTACTCACTCTCACCCCATCTCTTTGTCTTTATTGCTGCCTAAAATCCCCACCATGTGCAATAAAGGAAACAAGAAACAGAAAATATAAATCAGAAGCAACTCTGCTCAGGTCAGTAATCTTCAAAATGCAAATATCACCTATTTTTACAGAGGCAAATACCAAGCATAAAACATTCTCAGAACAAGACTCCAGGGGCAGCAGGCTCCCTATAAGGAGGCCAGGAAGAATTCCAAACTTAATGCCCACTTAAAGGGCTAATGTGTGCCATGTTGGAGCAGACACTGCAAACCTGAGAAGAACAGTGAAAGCTGGCCTCTGACAAACCCTCTTGTCCCTCCCCACCCCCTCCTCCAGGCTCCCGGAGCCCTCTGCTCACACGACCCTTCAAGGCACCCAGAGCCCCACCATCCCCATCTCACCAAGCTCGCCTAGGTCAGCTTCCTCTTCCTCCTGCCCCCGAGGCTTTCCTTGAATCCTCCATCCTTGTCCCTCTGGCCTTCCTCAGGACTCAGCAGCATTCAGTTTTATACTGCTTCAGGACATTTAGCATTTAGTTTGCATTATGATTCAAATATTCCAGGGTCTATTAATTATTGCCTTCTCAGATAAATGATAAGTTTATATGATAGGGACCCTATGTGCGCTTCACAGGCTGAATGATGCTGGAGAGACCAAGATGTGAAAAATATGAAAACATCTCAAATACTATCACAGGGCAGAAAGCAGAAAAGGTGAATGAAGATGGATGAGGTAGGAAATGTAATAATGACATACTCCAAAACTGGAAAAACTTTGGCACCAGGAGTTATGAGGTTATACAATGGGATGAGAGCAAGTAAACTAGTCAATAAGTGGTCAGATTTAGGAAAGAAGGTCAAATCCTTGACTACGCCAGAAAAAAACCCATAGTTTCTGTGCATTAAATTTATGCATTATTTAAATCAGTGTGACTTAAAACTGGTTTCCAAAATGAAACACTGTTCAAGATAGTGAAATTTATTCAGAATTGAGATGTGAGGAACTCCCCTCCCACCATTTTTTTTATTTTTGGCATGTACAAGCAAAAAATACAGAATTGAATCTGAACTTAGAATATTCTAGAACAGTCAGATGAGAAGAAATAAGACAAAGATGAGTCTTTCCTCCAAGGTGAAGCTGCAGCCAAGCAGATAAATTTATTAAAAGTAGGTGAAAACTGGGAATTCCCTGGCGGACCAGCAGTTAGGACTTGGCGCTTTCACTGCCGAGGACCTGGGTTTGATCCCTGGTTGGGGAACTAAGATCCCACAAGCTGCGCAGCATGGCCAAAAAAAGTAGGTGAAAATCATGAGTGGATAGCTTGGAACTGAGTGATGAACATGGAATCATGTGGAGGCAGCTGCATTTGGTAACTGCCCCTGATTAGAATCACTTCTTCATGATAAAATGCTGCTCCTATTACTTCTATGACAATAATGACCCAGCCTTTATCACACTCATTATTTGTTAGCGTTATTTTAAGCATTTCACATGTATTAACTCATTTAATCCTTACAACTCTATGTGGTAAATTCTATTATTATCCCCATTTTACAGATGGAGAAACAGAAGCAAAATTAAGTAACTTGATCAAGGTCACAGTTAAACCCAGCAAGTCTGGTTTTAGTGCTGATATATATATATTTTTTTTTGCGGTACGTGGGCCTCTCACTGTTGTGCCCTCTCCTATTGTGGAGCACAGGCTCTAGACGCACAGGCTCAGCAGCTCACGGGCCCAGCCGCTCTGCGGCATGTGGGATCTTCCCGGACCGGGGCACGAACCCGTGTCCCCTGCATCGGCAGGCGGACTCTCAACCACTGTGCCACCAGGGAAGCCCATCAGTGCTGATCTTTAAATCTCTGTGCTGTCCTCTGTGTTACAACTTTCCATGTTTGTACTACATTTTTAGGTGGACATTCAAGAACTGGATTACAAAGTGGATTATCTACCTCTTGTGCATGGAGCCAGTGTCCATTCACTCATCCAACATGTATTTACTCACCAAATTTGAACCCAACATCAATCATAGGAACTTAACCAAGACAGAATGGAATGTGCTTTCTTTAAGAATAAAGTTTTGTGGTAGGATAAAGAAAGTAAACAGATAATTATAAAGTAATCCTTGCAAGGACAGGGATAGTGTAGGCATGAGGTGCACATAGGAAGCACACCTCTTCCAGGTGGTGGGAATTGGAGAGGGGTGGTCAGGACCATCTTTCTGGAGGAAGCCTAATCTGAGAACGAAGAGATGAATAAGCGTTAATTTTGTTCTTTGTGCAAAGTAAGGAATGTGTTCCAGGCAGAGAAGAGAGCTCATTCAGGGACCTGAAATCACATCAGGATGGCTTGACTGTGCAGTACTGGGTGTTCTCTGTTGAGAAGAGGCTGGAGAGGTGAGCATTACCATGTCAGGAAAGTGTGTGAGTTGCACCCTCCAAAGTAATCTTCAGAAAGATTACCGCCTGTGGAGTGGAGAATAGATGCAGGGAGATGGTGAGTCACGATTGGAGTCAAGGACAACAATTAGCAGATATACAGATGAACTACGACACTGTTCTCTTAATCCAGATAAAAGATGGCAATGACTGTGACTGGTGGGAGGTTGCGGGGAGGAATGTCATTATATTTTAGAGCTAGAATTGTAGCACCTGGTTGGTGAAGATGAAGAAAGAATCAAGAATGACTCCTGGGCTTCCCTGGTGGGGCAGTGGTTGAGAGTCCGCCTGCCGATGCAGGGGACGCGGGTTCGTGCCCCGGTCCGGGAAGATCCCACATGCCACAGAGAGGCTGGGCCCGTGAGCCATGGCCGCTGGGCCTGTGCATCCGGAGCCTGTGCTCCGCAACGGGAGAGGCCACAACCATGAGAGGCCCACATACTGCAAAAAAAAAAAAAAAAGAATGACTCCCAGGTTTCTGGCATAAACAAATGGATGGATAGCAAGACCACCACAAGGAGGAAAGAGAAACAGGTGGGGACACAGGTTTTTAGTAGAATTTTGCAAATGCATACTTTGTGCAGAAAACTTTCCACATAATTCTTTGCCTGTTGCCCATGAAAAAAAGCAAAGAGGATGAGTGACCAGTGGGAATTGGGTACTATTCTTTCTTATAACCTGTTTCACTTTATTAGTGTAGAATCACTGAAGATATTCATTGTAAGGCCATGTGGGTAACCTCCAGCTTTGGACAGCTCCAGCCCAATTCAAGCTGCTGATTCATATTAGCAAATGCCTTTAGTGGCAAAACTGCAACATCACTTGACGTTACTAACAATATCCTAAAAGAAATTGTGATATGAAATAACTTCATGAAAACATACCTTTATTTATTTATTTTCTTTTGGCCAGGCTGCGCGGCACGTGGGATCGAACCCGTGCCCCCTGCAGTGGAAGCACGGAGTCTTAACCACTGGACTGCCAGGGAATTCCCAGTTCTTTTCCTTTTTAATAATAAGAAAAGATAAAGGACTGTATGGCACAGGGAACTATATTCAATGCCCTGTAATAAACCGTAATGGAAAAGAATATGAAAAAGAATGTATATATATATATGTATAAGTGAATCACTTTGCTGTACAGTAGAAATTAACACAACATTGTAAACCAACTATACTTCAATAAAATAAATTTTTGAAAAAGAAAAAAGACAAAGGATTATCTAGACCACCTGTTGTCTGAAATTTAGGTAGGAATTCAGACATTTAAAATTCTGACAGTACTCTTATTTTTTCAATCTGAATTTTTTTCTTCCCCAGTGGATATTAGTTAGGTTTCCCACTCTCTTTTTCTGTTTCACATTCTCCCATCTGTGTGTGTGTGTGTGTGTGTGTGTGTGTGTGTGTGTGTGTGTGTATGCACTTCCATGCCAGTCTTTCTCCACATCTCTGCTGGACATTTATCTGAGGGACTGCTTCTTTCTCTGTACTGGTATATGTGTCTGATTTTGTCTTCTTCTTGTCAGTGTGTGTATATCTGAATCAGTTGGATGCTGTTAGCTATAACAAAAGATCATACTCAAATGGCTTAACTTTGAAATAAAGAAATTTATTGCTTCACATAACAAGAATTCCAGGGGATAGTCCCTCCAGAGTGGTCAATTCAGTGCCTCGACAAAATCATTTGGTCAACAAAGCCGTTGGTTCCTTGTTCAATGAATATTTATTGAATGACTATTTGTGTCCAGCCTTGGTTTAGGTACATGGGATATACACTGACAAAAAAAGAAACAAAAGTCTCTGTCCTCATGGAGTTTATGTCCTGAATCTTCCCAGCTTTGTCTCATGGTAGCACAATAGTTGCTGTAGTTCCAGGCATTACATCAGGTAGGACAACACCTTATATTTACACGGCATCTCTTCGTATGTGTTTCTTTAGCAGAAAGGATAAAGATTTCCCCTTTTATCTCATTGGCCAAAATTTCCTCACATATTTCTCTCTAAACCAATTTCTGGCAAGAGGAATGTTATTTCCATAATTGGCTTAGACTATTCAAGATTTACCTCTTTACTGAAGCTTAAAACTAAACTGACACACCAGGCCCCACTCTGTTCACCTACAGGAAGTGGGCGGGTCAGGCATAGCTATTTTTTCAAAGCTCCCTGGGTCACTCTAATCTACATCCAGAGTTGAAGCTGGTGCTCAGATGCTCTGCATGATACACTTTAGGGTTGAGAAGGTTTGGGTTTCCGTGTAGATCTGTATAATTTCATTCCTGAACTTGGGCTATGCCTCAGAAGGAGAAAGCTGCAATATGTTGAGGCCTCCAGACCGTCCCCTTTGGTTTTTTTGTCAACACTGTTCTTTGGCTTCCCCCAGCCTCACCCCAGGAAATCCCTAGTTGGCCCTTCTCAGCCATAGACTCCCAACCCCTTTCTCAGTGTATGGCCAGGCTTCCTTCAGTCCAATTTGGTTTGGTTCTTGTGTTTTCTTCCCTTTTTTTTTTTAACGTTAAATCTCTCCTCAAAACTTTATCCAAAACTTTAAATTTCTCCTCAAAACTTTAAATATCCATGTGTTTGCTTCAACCACTGAAACATCACAAAGATATTTGTAGAAAAAAGATTTGAATAATCTTCCCCTTCCTGTCTCCAACCACTATCATTCCAGAAGACTAGGCTCTCTCTCTTCTCCCAATTATCTATCTATCTATCTATCTATCTATCTAGCCATCTATCCATCCATCCATCTATCATCTATCACCAGTGTCAACAGGACCCTGGCCCATCCTATGGATCTCTGCGGGGGGATGGGGAGGAGGAAGAGATGATGAAGGGACTGGATAGGGAGTTAGTCTGGAAAAAAAAGAAATGGGAGGGCTCAATTCTTATCCCCACCACCTTTTTTCTTAATTTTTTAGTTTGAAATAATTTTTTATTTTATTTAATTTATTTATGCTTGGCTGTGTTGGGTCTTCATTGCTGCGCAGGCTTTCTCTAGTTGCGGCAAGCGGGGGCTACTCTTCGTTGCGGTGCGCAGGCTTCTCATTGTGGTGGCTTCTGTTGTTGCGGAGCGCAGGCTCCAGACGCACAGGCTCAGCGGCCATGGCTCACGGGCCCAGCCGCTCCGCGGCATGTGCGATCCTCCCGGACCGGGGCACGAACCCGTGTCCCCTGCATCGGCAGGCGGACTCTCAACCACTGCACCACCAGGGAAGCCCCTCATTCGATTTTTACCCACTAGATTTAGCATCCAATGATGTTTCTTGCCTAAAATTATTATAACTGTAATTGTTGTAATATGGCAATTTTCTTTTTTTTACATTTGTTCGTCAGCATTGTGCTATGAGAAAGAGCTTTCTCCCACTTACTTATTCACTTATTTGTTTATATCAGTGTGGACTCATGAATTCCTATTTTATTTAAAGGGCATAATACATTGCTATCATTGTTTATTTTGATCCTTTTATTATCCCAGTATTGTCCTAGGAGTCCCTGCAATCTGTTTTCTATGTTTTTTTTTAAACATCTTCCTGTCATTTATGGAGCACTTCCAAATTTTCTGGCACAAGATGTTCCAGGCTTATCTTGTTCTTTACCTGCCCCAGCCCTGTAATCAGCCATTTTCTCCAAGGACCCTTGGTTCCTTTAGTGGAGAATGGTATTCAGAAACCAAGATCTGGGCTCTGTGTGCACTGATTGCTACTGGCGTATCATTTCTCCCAGGCCCTCTCAGTGAATCAAACTAAGAAATATATGTATGTATGTATACACATATTATATCTACATCTGTGTATTTACAGACTGAAAACCATTAGTTCACACGAATACCTCCCACTCCAATTCAGCACCACAGGGTTCATTCCAGTCCCCACTCCCCTTGCATATTTGTATCTCCCTTCCCCATCAGAGAGAATCTTGTCTCCCACTGGCTTCTACACGTCAATTTCTTTGCTCAATTTCCATATGTAATCAATCTCCCAGTCCCCAGAGGGCCAGTCAAAAGACTTCCTCATGAGGTCACCAACCCGTGCTGGCTGCCTGCTCCACACTTCAACATCCTCCCTGTGGCCCAATTGTTACCCTGCTACCTTCCTCCTCAATTTACATTTCACATGCTACCATCTTCCTCTGAGAAACCCTCCACTGCCATTCCCTGAACACATAAAATCACTCAAGCCTTGGTGCTTTCACTTCAGTATATTCAACTCTGTTCCCCACTGACAGTCACTTGTAGCAGAATGAGCTGTTTTATTTTATTTTTGCCACATTCCCAGGACTTAGAGCTGAAGTATATATGTTTTAAAGTTAGTATTTATAGCCATGAAAGAACATCTGCTTCTTGCTCTTAATTTTCAAAATGGACAAATCAGCAGCACAATGTGGCCACTTACTAAGAAATGACTGATTGGAGCTCTTTGCAAGTCTGCTTAAAAACTTAGTTACTGCTTAACTTGTACCCTTCCGCGATCTTTTCTCCCACGGGGTCTTTTCTCCCACTGAAGACCCATCTATGGAAAAAGGCTCTGCCTTTGGTTTAAAAGCAAAGATCCTACTAATTTGCTTCATTCATTCATCCACTCATTCATTCACCAAATATTTATTTGGTGGTATTTATTTGATGGTAATATGGGCTCCCCTGCCCGGGCTGCTCTGAGGTTTCTTATTCTTCATTCTGCACTGGCCTGTATTTACTGCTTGGCTGGTTCAGACTACCAGGGTGTGTGAAGTGGGGAGAGTAAAGGAAGTGAGTCCTTGTGAGCCAACCAGTCCCCTACAGAGGGAGGGACACCACCCCCTCAGAGCCACTTTCCCTTCCCCTTGGGTTGTCAGCGTCTCCCAGCACACAGAGCAGCAAGTCAGAACCCCAGATAGCCCAGCAAAAGCAGGGTGTTTACCAGATGGGTTATTTCCATTCTGGCTTCTGGGGACCTTCAGGAGGGGTGGGAAGGGAGTATACGGGGAGCACAGTCCCCATACCTACTCAGGGCTGCTGAAACTGAGCTCTGGGCCTCTGCCCCTCTCCCAGTTTTCCACTCCCTCCTTTCATGAAGGTCTCTGCCTAGGGCCCAAATAACTAGGGAGCAGCATCCCACCCTGAATGTTCTGAGACCCAGGAGCATGGTGGAGGCCGAGCTTATTTGTGTTGTGCGTCATGGGTTCTTACATGGCTGAGGGAAGTCCTGAGCAGGGCATGGGCTACAGCCGCAAGTCACCTTGAGTAATTGTGATGCTAAGTCTAACGGTTTCTTTCGGGTAGGCACTTCCGCCATCCTGTTTGTGAAGCAGAAACCTGTGCTGGGACAGCCCTGTTCTGAGCAGAAAGGAGGACTAGATGGAGGCAAAAAGGAAAATGCCCCATGAGTCACAGTTAGAAGATATGGGAAGAGACTATGCTCCCATCACCAACTCAGTCCTGCACCTTTAAAAAGAAGAAAAGGAAAAAGAATCACAAGCACGAGTATGCATTGCAAGGTACCAAGAAACTTCCTTTCTTGCTGCCAACTCTGCCCTAGTGCCCTCACCTCTGTAGCTGTGTGGCTGGAATGGGAAGGGACTCACCATTAATTCCTGGGAGTGCAGGCCCCATTCACTGGGCCTTAGAATGCCTGGCAATAAAAGAAATATTGGGTCCCTATTCATTTGAGCTTGTACATGAGGCTAAGCATTATAAAAGTAGCTACTGTTTTCAGAGTGCCTACCAAACTATGTAGGTGAGGCAAATGAGAATCAGAGTGGGTAAGCGACTTGTCTCAGAAAACAGAGCTAGAAAGTAGAAGAGCTGGAATTAAACCTTCAATCTGTTTCTGAAATCAAGGGTCTTTACGCTCAGCTGAGTTAAGTGAACTAGAAAACACTTTGGCATTAGCGCTGTTAGTGTTTTTTGTTTTTTGTGGGGGTTTTTTTGTGGTACACGGGCCTCTCACTGTTGTGGCCTCTCCCGTTGCAGAGCACAGGCTCCGGACGCGCAGGCTCAGCGGCCATGGCTCACAGGCCCAGCCGCTCCACGGCATGTGGGACCTTCCCAGACCGGGGCATGAACCCGTGTCCCCTGCATCGGGAGGCGGACTCTCAACCACTGTGCCACCAGGGAAGCCCGGGCTGTTTGTGTTTAGAAAGACAAGCCTTAGAAGATTCTACAGGGAAGAGGTCATATTTCTAAGGCTGGTACCCAAAGAAGCAATCTAAGTGCCCGAAAGTCTGCAGGTCATGCTGGGTTAAGGAGCAGAATCAGGGCAGTTCTTTGCAGTGTGAGCAAACTCTCAGCTGGTTTCTTTGATCAGTTTCTCCATATATCTTTCTTCACAGTGCTGGTGATCACCTGGCCCACTGTCTCTTTCCCAGGGTGAGTTGGGTCAGGGTTTGGGGTAGGGGTGGGGACGCAAGAACACTGTAGAAAGACACAGAGGCATCCCTGCCAGACGATGCCCTTCACACTCACAGGTCCCTGAAGGCATTCCCCCTCTGCTTCTCTGCGAGCAGTTGGGGGGGATCCAGAAGGGGCACCTAGAGCTGATGGCCAGTGTACGAACTGGTAGCAGAGAGAGAAGCTGCTCCAGATTCCAGTTCCCCTGTTCCTCCCATGCAGCTTTGTTTTCTTCAGCCTCCTTGCTGCCCAGAGAGCTGGGATGGCCCTGGGGGAGGATTGCTATGTTGGGCCTATGGGAATCGGAAGTTCAGGATCTTGTCCTTTGCGCTCTTTCTTAGAGTACAATTAGGAACAGCAAAAGGGCCCTAAGGCAACAAGAAGCTTATGGGGGCTGAAATTCCACAAAATCGAACACATCAATCATTCGGGGAGAGAGAAAGACTGCTGCAGGGAGCTTGGAAAACTGCTTGGATTGCTTGTTTTTCGCTTCCTCCTCCTCTTCCTGATACATAGATGAGAGATGGATAGATTGAGAGTGGTTTCCTGAGAATCTGAGTCTGCGAGGTGGAGAGGAAAAGAGATGACAGAGGGGAAGGCGGTCGACGCCGTCCAACACTGAGCATTGAACGCACTGTCTGAACAGCCCCTCGGGGGGGGGGGGGGGGGGGGGGGGGCAGTGGGAGAACAACGTGTCAATCAGGGAGGGTTCTCACTCTCCGCCCAGGAACGCCAGGAAAACTAGGTATGCTGTGAGTGCAAGTTTTCTTTAAATGAGGAAAGACAGGGGGTAGGAATGTACATAAAAGAAGTAAATAGAAAAGACGGGAGATAAAAAGAATGAAAGAACGACTCTAACCTCTAGGGCAAGAAAAATGAAAAGAGGCATGTTAAAGGAGGAAGAGGTGAAGAAGGACTGACACCGGGGCAAAGACCAGGGTCTTGGAGAAACTAAGAGAGAAAGAGGGGCCAGGCGGCTGTCCCATCCCCATGTTTGGGCAGATTAATGGAGTTGTGGCTCCCTCGCTTGCGTCCTGCCCCGGGAGGGGACAGTATCTGTTTAGATTTGTGTCTAAATTTAAACCCTGATCGCCGGCCTCCTTGCTCCTCCCTCCCCCTCCCCCTCCTCCTTCCTCGTTCTCTAGCGCAGGGCGCGGGCGGCCCGAGCAGTCCCGCAGCCAGCGAGCCGGGCGCGCAGCCGCCCACTTGCGCTGTGCCCGCCGCAGCCGAACCCGGCCCAGGCGGGAGCCGAACGGAGAGCGGGGATCGCGAGCCCCGGCCAGAGCGAGCGCGCGCGGCCGCCGCCGAGTCGGCACCTGGAGGACATGGAGGTAAAGGAGGCGGTGGCGCGCGGGCAGGGCGGCGAGCGGGGCCGGGATCCGAGCGGGGAGCCGGGAGCACCGGGCTCATTGCTGCCGCCCCGGGAGCACGGCGAATGCCCGCCGCTCCCACGCCTCCTGGCCAACTCTGGAGGCTCGCCCCTGGTCCTACCTAGGGGACCCCTCTGAGCAGGCAGGGGGTCGGCGGGGGAAGACCTCAGGGAGAGGGGAGGGGCCTTTCTAGAGATACAGGTATTTTGCTTAGGGACCTAAATGCTTCAGATAAAAAAAAAGTGCTGTAAACTTTGTAAATGGTCAAACGTGCGACCAGAAACTCTCCAGAAAGCAGAAGCCGCTGGATCTGAAGATGTGGGTATTGAAAGAGAAACAGAACTGTTAACGTGAGGCACTTTTTTTGACCAGTCCGTTGGCTTCCCTTTTCGATGAACATTGGACTTTTTAGAGTCCGGTCGCCCTCTTGCTTCTCAAGTCCCGCTTCTGTCGGTCACATCTTTCAGAACTTTCTGCAAAGCTCCCCTCGTGGGCAAATGGCGCTCCTTCTGATTAGACTTCAGACTCCCCTGTATGTCCTTGCGTGCATGGGAGTGTGCTGGCCACATATCTGTGGGGGGGCTGCAGGGTGAAGCCCACCACTGCCCGGCCTGGGATTTTCCTGGGACCGCTCCAGTGGGATCCAGGAACCACACTCCAGTGGAGGAGTGGCCGGGTGTATTCCCCTCCTCCCTGCCTTCTCCACATCCTGAGGCTTCCCCAGATTTTCCCCTTGAAACTGAGTCCTGACATTTAGCCCTAAACCAGTCTTAGCCAGACTTCGGCTTGCTTTTGAAAAGAAGAAAAGAGAAGGTGTGAACGTTACCTAGCTTTCAAGGTGATTCCCACCCTTTTCAAAAGGTGAACTGCTGCTTCCAAGGCTGTGGTCAGCACTCTCAAGATTCAGTTCTGCTAGCTCTTCCCAGCTCCTGGCTCTACACCAGAGCCCAGGTTGGCTCTTCCAAGCGAACCTCACTGCTTGACCTACAAAGCACTGTGACTTCTCTGTGAGGGCAATAGGTCTGTCCTGGGCAGTTGCATTTAGGCATCCAGCTCTACCAGTTGTCTTCAGGGATCACCCTCAGGGAGGCCTTATAAAGTGCAGGGGACTGTGGGATCCACCAGAGGCTGAGATAGACCTTCTGGAAACAACTGTAAACTGGCGAAACTCCACGCAGATTAGGGCTGGGAAAGGGTGGGAGGGAAGCCCAGCAGTGGGTGTTCACAAGTCTACTCAAAGATAGCCCAGAGCGATAAGATCCTCTCTGGCTGGCTACAGCTTCAGGGCAGAGGAGGGAGATGGCCCCGGGGATGCCCACGGGCTGAGTGAAGGTTCCTGAAGAAGTTGCTTTAGGAGTGGGTTTCCTCCTCTGAAAGTACAGGGTGCCTCAGGCCCCCAGGTAGAGGTACAGTGCGATTTAGGACCTGTCTAATCTCTTGCAGAAATGGATGGAAGATGAGAGCAAAGATTTAGGCTTAAAAGCAGGTTGCTTGCTGCTTGAGGGCCAAATGCAAGTTTGAACTTTGTTCTCGGAAGACACAAGGGACTCCTTCCTAAGGTACTTTTTTCTCCCTCAGTTGAGGAAGGAACAGTGTGTGGCAGAGGCCCTGAAACTGCCGCTTAAGCAACTTCCTGTGTTTGGGGGGTGGTGAAAAGAGAAGGTCCTCCAGTGTACAAACCAAGACATGTAGTCATTGATGGGGGATTCTACCAAGATGGGGGCATTGCTTGGCCAGCCAGGAAGCCTGTCAGTTCGCGCCGAGTCTGTACAGGGCATGGGTTTGCTGGTTGGCAGTGACTGCTCTTGAAGTTCTTTTGTCAAAATGCCTGGAAAAAGAACTGCAACTGCTAGCGCTGGTAAATGAAGTAAAAAGGAAACCAAGGGGCTGGAGAAGTGACGTTTCTCAGCCAGGACGTAAACTTTTCATGGTGGGACATGATATGCAGGAGTGAGATTTGGGAATTCCTGAAAAATCTCATAGTAAAACCCTCTTTTGAGAGGTGAAACCCACTTTTGAGACATGCAAGGACCACTATATTTGGTGAGAAATTGAGTTATATTACTTCCCAGTACTAGGAATTTAAACCAGGCCAACAAGAGTTACTCAGCATTCATTCTCTAGAGCCCACTTGCCTACTGGAAGTCTTTGGGAAATCTTTTCTTTTTTTTTCTTTTCTTTTTTTTTTTTGCGGTATGCGGGCCTCTCACTGTTGTGGCCTCTCCCGTTGCGGAGCACAGGCTCCGGACGCCCAGGCTCAGCGGCCATGGCTCACGGGCCCAGCCGCTCCGCGGCATGTGGGATCTTCCCGGACTGGGGCACAAACCCGTGTCCCCTGCATCGGCAGGCGGACTCTCAACCACTGCGCCACCAGGGAAGCCCAATCTTTTCTTTTTTTAAGTTACTTTACTGCTATCAACATCAATCATTATTTCAGCCCTCTTTAAGCCCTCTGCAATAAACAAGATAAAGATGCCTTTTAAAAGTTCACAATCCAATAGGGAAAATGAGACTTACCATTATATCTTGTCATGCATATAATTTTCAAATGCTTAAGTGCCAAAGGTATGGCAGTTGCAGACCAAAAGTTCCATAGTATTTCAGTGTTTCTATTAAGTCTCAGAAGAAGTCATAAAAGAAAGGTAGGTGGTGAGGATGAGAAGGCATAAGGAATAGGTGCCCGGAGAACATGCCAGCTTTGTGTAGGAAAGCAGGCCAGTTGGCTGGAGAGGAAAGTGGGGAAGCAGAGAGAGAAAAAAATGAAAGTAATAAGATAAAAACCACAGGGCCTCTGAGTATAGTGGATGCTGGCCAAGTGGGTGAGTGGGAGCTGGAATTCAAGCCATCTGGAAGAAAGGGTTACTTTTTCTTTGTAAAAAGTCTCCTTGCCTAGCTGTGCCCCAAAGGGGGCCTTTTTCTAATTTAGGCAGAGGCCAGCTGCAGCCCTCAAGGCCAGATAGTGAATGGCCCTGGATTCTGCTCCATGGACAGTAGGAAACTGAGTGGTGTTGAGTAAGATGGCGGCCACCATGTAGCAGGGATGATATGGCAGAAACACCAATGCGTAGAGTGAGCCAGGAAACCAGACTCAGGAGCTTCTCTGAGAGTCCAGGCATATTCTGACTTTGAGAGAGAGCAAGAATGGAAAAGATGGAAGAGTAAAGGCCACGTGTTATAAGAGAAACCAGAACTGACTTCTGTGTTTGAGCCTGCCAGGGTGCCCAGATGAGTAGGGTTCTCTAAGATGCCAAGGAGAATGGCAGTATTGTTTTTATGCCTCTATAAGCCTTTTGTAGGCAGGGACTGTCTTATTGGTCTTTAGGTCTCCAGAGATTTGCACAGTGCCTAGATAATCATATAATTTCTCGAGAAGAACTTGCTTGATAAATGAATTGACAGAAACAGGGAACTCTTCCCCTCTCAGCCTGCAGCTCCAATATCTCTACCTTGGGAACCTTCACAGATGCCCTCAGACTCTACAGAACTCTCGACACTTTTTTCAAACTGAATTAGAGTACCAGGCAGAACTGTATCTGCTTACCTGGCTCTCTTCCTGGAAAATTCCTTGAGGACTGGGGCCATATCTTATGTATCTAGGGCTTGATGGCACGCAAATGCTTGTTGAATGAGTAAATAAATGGTTGAAGATGGGAGAAAGATCAGATATTTTTTTAAAAAAAGAAAACAAGGTTTAGATAGGTTAGTTTCGATTGTTCTAAGCAGGAATGTCCAGCACTCCATGAGAAGTACAGACCTCTTATAATGAAAATATGATTCTTCTCTAGAAGAGATAATAGGTGAAGTTACTCTGGATAGGAACCCAGAAGGGAGAAATATATAATAAAGAAAGAGCTGGAGACTTCGGACATCAAAATTAAACTAATATTCTTAGTTGCTTAAATACAAATTGTAGGCAGTACCAAATAACCTGAGAGTGCTTGCAAAAGTTTAATTAAGACACAGACCTACTAGAGAATGGACTTGAGGATTCGGGGAGGGGGAAGGGTAAGCTGTGACAAAGTGAGAGAGTGGCACAGACATATATACACTACCAAACGTAAAATAGATAGCTAGTGGGAAGCAGCCGCATAGCACAGGGAGATCAGGTCGGTGCTTTGTGACCACCTAGAGGGGTGGGCTAGGGAGGGTGGGAGGCAGGGAGATGCAAGAGGGAAGAGATATGGGAACATATGTGTATGTATAACTGATTCACTTTGTTATAAAGCAGAAACTAACACACCATTGTAAAACAATTATACTCCAATAAAGATGTAAAAAAAATAAGTTTAATTTTCCACTGAACAAGTAATGAATTTCTAATTTAGATGAAGACAGTTAAGGAGCCCTTTTCCTTAAGGTAACTCCAAGTTCTTTCCAGATATTATTTGTCATTCATCCATTTGTTCAGTGTTTACTGAGCATTTATTTTGTACTAGATCTTGTGCAGTAAATGTTAATTAAATATTGGGCTATCATGTCTTTTCATCCTCACAGACTATCAGTATTACTGATGATGGGTTTGTGTGTATGTGTACATGCTGGTACATATAATGTGTTCACTTGGTAACCTACTTTTTCAATGATATCTTTTTACTTCTTTAATTTTTTTTTTTTTTCTTTTTGACTGCACCAGGAAGCTCGGAGTCCTAACCACTGGACCGCCAGGGAATTCCCATACTTCATTAAATATCTTCTACCACAATTTCACCAACAGCCTTTGCTGGTTCTGGACCCAGCCTGTCACTGAGCCATATGTTGGCTGCTGGCTGGAGCCCACGGGTCATAATTAGGGATTGCTTGGCCTCTGGGAGCTGGAGCTTGGCTGGTGGACTTGCAGGCCTGGCCAAGTACCCCGCACATTCCTGTCTGGCTCCCACTCTGTGGGACCCTCTAAGTACCACTGGCTTCCACTTAACAGACACTTGCATTCACTGGACCGCAATGACAGGGGGAAGTTCGGGTAGGCAGACTGGAAGGGCCCAGGCGCTATCGCAGGAGGGGGTGAGCATGCATTCCTGGAGCGGAGTCAGGTTTCAGAGCCCAATCCGCAGCGTGGCTCCTCGCAGCCAGGCGAGCCAGAGTCTGGCGAGCGCGGTTCCGTGGGAAATCTGAACACTGGCGGCTCAGCAGCCCGGTAATCTTATCAGGGCCTCAAGAGAACGTTTCGGTTCCAGAGAAATCTGAAGGCAGATCTGCCTTCCTAAAGTAATAGTTTTGGGTTTGCAGAGTCAGCTTGACCACCTCTACTCAACTCATTAGAATTTGAACATCTCAGAGCTCTGGGTGGAACGAAACAATCTCTAATTGCCATACTGTAAAGGAGAAAACAAGAAGCAGAGACTGAGGCTGCCTGGGGATTTAGGCACCAATGGACCTTTGGAAAGCCAACAGCTTGCAATTTTTCTCTCACCTGGGGAGGAGTAGTTCAGCCTAAACTTTAAGAGGTAGAATTGTCAGTTTCATCACAAAATCAATATCCACCTCATGTTTGGCCTTCAGAGAGTTATGTAGAAGTTTTTAATCTCTCTCTGCAGAAGAAGATACAATGAAACTGCTAATACAGTACTAAGGCTTGGTCACCAGCATCAGTATTATTGCTCTAGGGCCCTACAGGGGCTCATCTCCCCAGTAGATCTACCTGAGTCACGCCAGGGGGGACACTGCCCTCATACCGTGGTCTTTTGGGGAGTGAGCTCCCCATCTTTTTCCTTTTGGGTTTCCTGAATATCTATCTCCTGGGCATTGTGGGAAATGACTGCTGAGCCGCTGAGGCTCACCTGTAAAGTCTCACTTGCATGGGTCAAATCTCATCTTGAGGGAAGGGGCTCCAGCCTCTGCAATTTCAAGCTCTGGCGCCTCCATAGGAGAGGTGAGATGGCCATTCAGGGCCTTTACACCTGTAAGAGACCCTCCTGAGATGCCATCAGAGCCCATCCTTAATGGAGAACGTTGTGGACCCCAGGCTGGAAGCACTGAGAAGTTCCAGACCTTGGAACTGGACATTCTCTCCACCCAAGATGCCCTTCATTTTGAACCTGCTTGTAACCATATTGGGGCCACCTTCTTGGCCTTGGGGTAGCAATCACATACCTCTCTTAAGCTGGATATTCCATAATCGATTGATAGCAAGTCATAGGACACCACACACTAGCTCTTTTAATTAGGTCCAACAGACATGCGTTGAGGCCGTACTGCTTGGCAGGCAGTGGAGATACTTGGCAGGCAGCGGAGATACGAAGATGAATGTTTCACCCTGCTGGTCTCTGAAGAGCTCAGGTCTAAGAAGGGGGGTAACCACCTACAGGCGTGTGGAGAACAGGAGTTTGAGTTCATGTGGACAGAGGAGAGGTGTCATACCCCGCCTGGGGTTCAGGGGGCTTCCTGTGAGAGATGTTTCTAAGTGGAGTCTGGAGGGATGCGTAGGAGTTGATCAAGTGCAGACATTTGGGAAGAGCCTTCCAGTCAGAGGGAATGACGAGCAAAGCACTGATGCTAGCAACAACATGGTATGAGTTACCAGCGGTTCGTTTCTGGAGGATAAAGCAAGATAAAGGTATTTGAAGTTGGGGGACTAGATGAGGGATAAGAGAAATATAAGTTACAGTTCCTGCCATAAAAGGAGCTCTCTTCTGTTTGGGGAAACAAGATATACACATATGACACAACAGAAAAAAATACGAGATTGTATCCTGATAAGCTCTCAGGTGTGTGGGAGTTCAAAGTCAGCTTCTCTAATGGAAGCTACAGAGAACTTGCTTCCTGTGCTGGGGATTCCCCCTACAAGTGTGGCTCTTCCCAGGCCCCCTGGCAGCCCTGATGGTGCACAGCTAACAGGGGATCTCAACCCAGTGATTAGCACACTCGGCCTGGGACCTGCACTTAAAAGCTTTTGCTGAGGATATCTAATTTGAAATAGGCTCCAGGCCCCAAGGGAATGCCTTTGGTCAGCCCCAAGGCCCTCTTGCTTTCTCTGGCAGAAAGAGGCCTCTGGGAATAAACCACATTCACACAAAAAATCTCCTCTTTCAATTCACACCTCCACCTGCAGCCCCACTCATTCCTCCCACTGTGATCACACATCCTGTGCATGCTCCAAGAAGCCAGCATTTCTCCTTTTTGTCCAAAGGCAGAACCGGGACAAGCTGAGGTGGGCCCAGGAACAGCAGCCAGCCGCGTGCATCAGCCTGGGCTGGGCCCAGCGGAACAGTGCAACATAAACGAGAAGCTGAGCCTTGTGGCTTGCTATTACACAACCCAAGCACCCACACCAGAGGTCACAGAGAAGTTACATCTCTCAACATGCCATAGAGGGCTTCCAGCTTCCTTGGGGCCTCCCTGCTAGACCCTTACCCTCCATAGTTCATTCCAAGCACATGAGCCAGATGGACAGTTCTCCTACCTTGATGGGGCCATGCACACCACGCACACACCCCCGCCTCCATCTCTGAAATACATGTCCAGGCTTCAGGCTTCTGGCTTGTCTTGCTTTCGAGATATGTTTTGATGGATAATAGGAAATCCATTTCTGAGCATCCACACTGATGTCGGTGTGGGAGAAACCTAAAGCTTGCTGCATGGTAATCACTACCACTTGTTGAATGCCTACTTATATACAGAAGTTTTGCATAAGTTTATCTTTTTAATCCTCATAAAGTCCTATTCCATCTGTTTTCTCTTTTTTTTAAGGGTTTTTTTTTTTAACTTATTTGATTTTTGGCTGCGTTGGGTCTTCGCTGCTGCGCGCGGGCTATCTCTGGTTGTAACGAGCGGGGACTGCTCTTCACTGCGGTGCGCAGGCTTCTCATTGCGGTGGCTTCTCTTGTTGTGGAGCACGGGCTCTAGGAGCGCAGGCTTCAGTAGTTGTGGCATGCGGGCTCCGTAGTTGTGGCACATGGGCTTAGCTGCTCCACGGCATGTGGGATCATCCTGGACGAGGGCTTGAACCCGTGTCCCCTGCATGGGCAGGCGGATTCTTAACCACTGCGCCACCAGGGAAGCCCCTTTATCATTGTTCTAAGCAACAAGTGCCAAGAGATCCGGAGCTAAGTCTGGGAGGGCCCCACCCCACCAGGGGCAGTACTACACCCTGTCCTACTAGCCTTCCTTTCTGTGATGCCCTCAAGGGGTCTCTCTGGAGGAGTCCTTGGCCCCTGCTGCCTAGTCATGCCTGAATCCCCTCACAAAAGCCTGAATTGAAGTACTTGGGAGGAGAGGAACAAGGATGATTCCAAGCCCTTGTGGAAATGCATGGGAGACTCAGAGGGGTCCCAGTGCTCCAGGCTACTATAGACTGAATGCCAAAGTGCTGCCCAGATGGGCATCTAAAACCAGTGGAGTTGGCAGATGCATGAGTTTGCTAGGACTGTCATAACACGTGACCACAAATGAGGTCACAGAAATCTATTCTCTCACAGTTCTGGAGGCCAGATATCTGAAATCAAGGTGTCACAGGAGACCCTAGGGGAGAATCCATTCCACACCTCCTATAGCTCCTCGTGGTTGTGGCTTTCTTGGCTTGTGGCCACTCTAGTCTTTGCCTCTTGTTCACTTCACCTGCTCTGTGAGTCTCTCATAGGGACATGTGTCATTGGATTTAGGACCCACACTGATAAGCCAGGATGATTTCAGGATGAAGAGCTACTTAAGATTATCTGGGATCAGGATTTCCCTGCTGGTCCAGTGGTTAAAACTCTGCTTTCCAATGCAGGGTGTGCGGGTTCAGTCCCTGGCCAGGGAACTAAAATCTCACATGCCTTGGGGTGTGACCAAAAATTAAAAAAAAAAAAAAAAAGATTATCTGGGATCATCTCCACCCTCAGAGAAGATTGTGCCTAGCAAGATTATAGAATTAGGGCTTCCCTGGTGGCGCAGTGGTTGAGAGTCCACCTGCCGATGCAGGGGACACGGGTTCGTGCCCTGGTCCGGGAAGATCCCACATGCCGCGGAGCGGCTGGGCCCGTGAGCCATGGCCGCTGATCCTGTGCGTCCGGAGCCTGTGCTCTGCAGCGGGAGAGGCCACAGCGGTGAGAGGCCCGCGTACCGCAAAAAAAAAAAAAAAAAATCAATGAAATAGACATAAGCCATTAGGTGCAGCTGTTTAAAATGTTTCTCAAATATCTTAGCCCCAGAACAGCCAATACCATAGGCCATGCCATCAAGAGAGACGGCTTACAGGCATCCTTTTTGATTTGGAAGTGCTCTCCCATAGTGAATAGGGAATCTATGCCTTTTTCTACATGTAGTTATATAACACTCGGAATTGCCTTCTTTTCCCCTATAAGCCTGTACATAAGCCCTGCCCTTGGTGCCTAAGGAAGGGGTTAGTGAAAGTCAGCCTGTGAATAACATGGACATTAGGCAATGGAATTTGAAGGAAATGGAAACACCAGGTTGCCTTCTGCCCTCTGTTCTTTTTAGGTTTCCTTTGTTGGTTGATTGCATCTGGGATAGGCCAAGGGTGTTGCTGTGTAGAGAGATAAACCATGAGACCTGAGTTTCAGGTCCAGAGTCAGTGACTAGCCTTAGGGTTCTTGTTGGTCCCTCCATCTGTAAAACTGGTACCTGCTTTCCCTACCTTATAGGGCTATTTTGAAAAGGAAGTAAGATCATGCATCATAAATAAGATACGTTTTAAATTTTTTATTTATTTTATTTATTATTTTTGGTTGCGTTGGGTCTTTGTTGCTGTGTGCGGGCTTTCTCTAGTTGCTGCGAGCGGGGGCTACTCTTCATTGCAGTGCGCAGTCTTCTCATTGCCGTGGCTTCTCTTGTTGTGGAGCACGGGCTCTGGGTGCGTGGGCTTCAGTAGTTGTGGCACACAGGCTCAGTAGTTGTGGCTCGTGGGCTCTAGAGTGCACGCTCAATAGTTGTGGCACACGGTCTTAGTTGCTCCATGGCATGTGGGATGTTCCCGGACCAGGGCTCAAACTGTGTCCCCTGCATTGTCAGGTGGGTTCTTAACCACTGCACCACCAGGGAAGCCCAAGATACTTTTATAAAGTACTTTAAGGTACTTTATGAAAGTACCTTAGAAAGGTAAAATATCCCATAAAGTCATGGTGGTATGATTATTAATATCTATTACATAGAGATTGTGCAAAATTGTAACAACCCTGAGTGTCTTCTGTAAGAAAACTCCGGTGTTCTCTTTGCCTAATAGAAGGTGGCAGAGGGAGTACAAAGAAGGTGGTGTTGGAGAATATGAGCAAAACTAAGGCTTCCATTATGGACCAAAAAGGATACACAAAAGAGGCTTTGATTTGTGCAGTGGTGATAAGGAAAATACTTTACAATTCTGCCGTGCTTTTTTGTCAAAGCACTTTCCCATATCTCTTAATTTAAAGCTCTAAAAATTCCCATCGTTGGCTCTAGTATGCTACAATGAACATAGTACAGTTGAACCTTGAACAACATGGGTTTGAACTGCATGGGTCCACTTATACTTGGATTTCTTTCACTAAGTGCATCGTACTATAGTCCTACATGATCCACAGTTAGTTGAACCCGTGAGTTTAGAACTTTGGATACAGAGGGTTGACTATAAAGTTATACATGGATTTTCACAGATTATTGACTTTGGGGGAAGGAGGGGGTTTCTAACCTTCTCGTTGTTCAAGGGTCAACTGTATGTTTCAACACACCCTTTTGAATGAACACAGGAATGCTTCATATTGCTTCATATTGCTTCAAGGCAGCACAATGTAGGGGTTAAGAGCACAGATCCAGGAGCCAGACAGCTGGATTTGAATCCTGACTTTGCCAGCTACTAGCTTGTGGCCTCTCTGTGCCTTGGTTTTCCCATCTGTAAAAATGGAAATAATCATAGTACCTACATGATTGAATTGTGAGGCTTAAATGAATTAATACCAATGTACCTCAGTATCTACAGGGGATTGGTTCCAGGACCCCACCCCCCTCAGATTCTGTGGATGCTCAAGTCCTTATATAAAATGGTATGGTGTTTACATATAACCTACACACATTCTCCCATATACTTTAAATCATCTCTAGATTACTTACAATACCCAATACAATGTAAATGCTGTGCAAATAGTTGCTGACCCATGGCAAATTCAAGTTTTGCTTTTTGGAACTTTCTGAACATTTTTTTCTGAATATTTTTGACTCACAGTGGTTGAATCTAAGGATACAGAACCTGTGGATACAAAGGGCCAACTGTATTTGTGTAAAGTGTTTAGAACAGTGCCTGGCATATATTTGATGTGATATGATTGTTGAATAACTAAAGTTTTTATAGTCATTTAAAAGAGAATGGCCTCTTTTGCTTTCGGTGCAGCTTTGACTGGGACCCAGGATGGGCTGAAGTTCTCCTCCAGCCTGAGAGTGTTGGGTGGAAGGGTGGTTAGTGCCTGCTGCGTGCTGACCTCTGCTGGTGGAGCTCTCTGGACTTCTGTATGCGGCTGGTCCTCGGAGGCAGTGCTGGAACAGTACCCACATAAGTCCAGACTAGAACCAAGGAAACAGCCCTGGGGGAGCCTTAGGCATGGAACAGCAGCTGCAGGCTCACAGCGCATCCAGGGCCTGCAAGAAGAAGGGAGTATTATTGGCTCAATAAATGCATTTCAAAGAAAGGGAGACAGCAAGTGTATTCTGTGGTTCACCCTGGTAGAGCAGGTGAAATGAGGAGGTAGGAAAAGGGAAGAAGACAGTCCAACTGAAGTATGGCATCCCTTCCTCTTTCTCCTTCTTGCTTACATTGGTCACCCCTTCCCTGACCTGTCCTCACCTTTCACACCTGCATGGGAGTCCCCTGCTGGGGAGCTGAACAGGGTGGGATTCTGTGATTGCAAAGGCAGCTGCAGGGATTGGAGACTGAGAAGCTAACCATTCAGAGCCCTTCTCAGCTGACATCAGTCTCAGCTTGACATCAATCCCGAGCTTCCTGCTGTGCTGAAGGAATTAAGTGCCTTCATATGCCAGCAAGGGTTTTCTGGTTTCTCAGATAGTCAGGGTAGCTCAACCTGCTCTGAATTCATCCTGCCAAAATAATTACTTGCAGTAAGTAAATGCAAGTAAGGGGTTTTGGTAAGATGGACTCAGAGGTGGCTGAGCTACCTAACTCCTAGCGTAGCTTCACTGCACTTTTCTTTTTTAAATAAATTTATTTATTTTATTTTTGGCTGCGTTGAGTCTTTGTTGTTGCACATGGGCTTTCTCTAGTTGCAGGGAGCGGGGGCTCTTTGTTGCGGTGCACAGGCTTCTCATTACGGTGGCTTCTCTTGCTGCGGAGCATGGGCTCTAGGCTCATGGGCTTCAGTAGTTGTGGTGCACGAGGGCTTAGTTGCTGCGCAGCATGTGGGATCTTCCCAGACCAGGGCTCGAACCCGTGTCCCCTGCATTGGCAGGCGTATTCTCAACCACTGCGCCACCAGGAAAGCCCAGCTTCATTGCACTTTGCATCCCAGGTCCTTCCCAAGGGAAGTCTCCAAGGGCAGGCCACCGGGCTCTGTTGTTGGCCCTGGCTTGTTAAACATTTTTGTTAATGACTTGGATGAAAAATAGAAAGAAACCAGATGACCCACAGCTGGGATAGTTAATATGATAGATGACATATTCAAGTTCAAAATGATTTATATAGGATGGTATGCCGGGGCCAAAACCAACATAACGAAATTAAACAGGAATGAACGTCAAGCCCTCTGCTTAGCTTTGGAATGTCAGGCACCAGCGTAGGCCAGACCTGGCTTGGAAATACACACTCATTTGTTCAGTCAATTCCACATATATTTATCAGGCCCACTGTGTGAAAGATGCTGTCTGGATCCTCAGAGGGAGTCAGATATAAAAACAGGATCTCAATAAGCAGAAGGTTTAGTAGCGGTGCAGGGAAGTGATACGATGCATCTCCAAATAAATACAGGATGCCAGGTATGAAGTATCATGTAAGTAACAAGACCACAGGTCTGGGGGTCTTGCTCAGAGACAGATCGTGCTCAGCTGGTGCAACTGGAGAAGGCTTCATGGGAGAGAGTGAGTTCACAGTGGGCACTGAAAACCAGGAGTTTGTTTCTAAGCAGGTGGCTATAGTGAAGGGCAAAGAAGTAACAGTAGTGGGCAGCTAAGTGATAAATTGGGGGAGTGGGGAGCTATGAGTACCCTCAGTGACCGAGTGGGCATGTGTGCACACATGTGTGCGTGAGCGAAACTGCCGAAGAGAGAGGATAAAACTACACTGTGCACAGACAAGAAAGACAGTGTGATAACATGGGCTTTCTTCAGTGGGTACTGAGGGTCTTTGAAAAGGGGGCTTCCGGGATCAAAGGAGCGCTGGAGGCCCGTTCACCTGGCCCCAGTGTGCAGGATGAGTAGGTGGGAGACTCCAGAGGCTGGACTACCAGTTGAGAGGCTAAAGCACCAATGAGGGAGGGCCTTGAGATTGGAAAGGCAATGAAACTGTGGAATAAACTGAGGCAAGGACTCGCACTATTTGGCATTTGGTGGGAGGCTGCCGTGGGTGTTAGGGTTCGAGAGAAAGTGATCAGCGTGACTGCATTTTCAGTCTGGGAGCAAGGAGAAGGATTGGGCTGGCTTGGGTGGCGGAGAGGCTGCATTTCGGTTGAGGCCTTGACGGGACATTCAGAATTGGAAATTCAGAACTGGAGCGTGGAAGGGCATTGGGCTGAGATGGGTTCAGCAGTCATTTGCACAGAAGTGGTCTCTGCAGCCCGAGCAGTGAGAGGCCACTGTAAAGCAAGGAGCAGGCCAAGGACAGTGCTGTGGGCATCCCTCACATCTGAGGAACACCAGGACGACTAAAGTTAGTGAAGGACCAGTTTATGTGCAGAGGGCTGGGAGTTTTCGCTGACCACAAGCTTCCCGTAACCTAACCCTTTTCTTTAAAAAAAAAAAAAAAAAAAAAAAAAAAAGGTTCAGTCTCAGACTTTATCTCTGTATCCCACAAATGTAGGACTTAAAGTTTTTCATCCTGCCCAGATGACCTCTCCAGGACTCTCTGTGTGTTCACATCTCCTTTCCCCTAACCCTCTCTCAGCTCCGGGAATGGAGGCCTCAAGGGAATGGGCCTCAGTACTTCTAGACTGTCACCTGAGGCTGGGATGTGGTAGCCGAGGTTCAGAGAAGGGAGGGAGAGGGGACAGAATTATTTGTCCATTAGGCAAAGGTCTTTTAAGTGCTTTTAGTGGCAATCAGGTCATGGGTCCCACATCAGATTAATTTATAGATGCACAGCCACACACTGGGAAGGTCTGAATGAGGCATGTTCTTGTTATTATTTTAAAAACAATGATAAGACCACAACCAACAAAAAAATCCTTTTTTGAAAATCCTAGGACTTGGTGTTCAGGGGTTTCCCTTTAATTTTAAAATATTACTTTATTATTAAGCTAATGTTAAACATTTTAAGGTAAAATTGTTAGAATTATCATCCTAACACAGCTAATTTTTTTTTCTTGCTCCCTTCTGATCCTCCATTTTACCCCCTTTATCATCAAAAAAAAAAAAAAACTGGGAGAAAAAGACAATACTACTTAATATAATGACTATGTCTTTATTATTTTTAGCCATATATGTAATTCTTACAAAATTATAATAAGTGTCTATACAACTCTGTACTGTATCTTTTCACGTAATGCTATTTCCAAGACAATATCCTTGTTCTACAGAGTCACATTTTCACTTAAAATTTCTGCATGATATTCTATTACACAAATATAACATCATTTAATCATTTTTCTATTTTGGGACATGGCATTTGCTTCCCTTTTCTCCTTATTTTAAATAACATAGCTATAAACAGTACATGTATCTTTTTTTCTTCTCTTGAATAGTTTCTTTGGAAGCAATTCCCAGGAGTGGAATTATTAGGCCAAAGGATATGGTTCTTGGTAAATGTTGCCAAATTAGCCCTGGGCTGCCTTCCTTCTGCAGAGGCTCACTGTACCTGGTACACAAATTGCAGACTTAGCGAGGTGTGCCGGGAAGACAACGTGAGGTGAGAGCGCCCTGTGGAGGCTGGTTCAGCACAGAGCCCCATCTTCCCACTGTACTCCTGTGGGTTCCCCATCCTGCCAACAGGGAGGGGGAGGGGAGGGCAGGAAAGGGGTGTGGACACCCTGGGAAATGAAGCAACCATCTGGACTTCCTGCTGGAGCAGCTGCAGATGATAGGGGAAAATTATGTACCAGCGAGATGGGGGCAGGGCAGAGTGAGCCTGGGGTCACCCAGAACCTCACCCACCATCAAGGATGGAAGCAGAATAGCCTGCTTGGGCTGGCCTCTAGGAAGCAACGACCCGCTCCTAGGAAATCCCTTGCTGTGGTGGGCAAGAGTGGTCTGGGTTAGGGAGGAGAAGCAGTCACCCACTCACTCCCTCACTTCATAAGGATTTCAGGAGTGCCCACTGTGTAAGGTTCTCTGCTGAGAATTCTGGACACAAAAGGGAATACAACTGGGATCCTGCCCTTGGAGAGCCTGCGGTCTAGTAAGGGAATCAGAAGGATAACAGGTGATTATAAGAGTTTGGTCAAGTATGCTGATAAATCTGTGCTCAGGACACAGATTTGGGTATGACCTGGGGGCAGGAAAGACTTCCCAAAGGAGGAAGGTTGAGGAGGGGCTGGAGAGCTGAAGAGGGAAGAGAAGGATGTTGCAGCTGGAGGGAGAGGCAGGAGAGAGGAGGGCATTGGAAGTACAGTTGGATTTAGTGGGTAGGCCATGCTTGACTCCCTAGAACTTGACCTCGGAAGCTCCAGGATTTCCACACAGAGGCCTCTGGAGACACAGTCCTGTTGCACAGGGAGTGCTTACGGGGCTAGCCTTGAAGCTGAACCTGTAGGGCAGGCACACTTCTTAACTTAAACTACTGGGTATGTATTTGGCGTGGCTGCTGAGATTACAGGGAATGTTCAAGCTCTCCAAAGCCACCTCTTTGTGTTGCCACTTGTTTTATTCCCCAAGCTATGGGGAACAGGGGTTAGGTGGTCAGATTTACACTTTAGAAAGTTCACTGTGGCTATGGTCCCCAGAGAATGGATTGGAGAGAGACCTTTAGGGGGCTGTTCAGTCACCTGGACTAACAACCAGGCAAGGTGGGCTTCGGAAAGGACTGGGGGCGGAGGCGGAGAGAGGAGATTGAGCGGGGACCCTTCCTCACAGGCCGAGAACTTTCTACCTAAGCCCTAGCTGAGGACTAAAAAAAGAGGCAGCACGGTTCCCAGGGGCCTGTGCGCTGATGGGGATGCCCAGGTGTGGCCATAGCATTTAAAGGGCATCAGATGTGGGCCTGGGTTTCTTGTGTCTATAATGAAGAGCAGCTCACCTGTGCCTCCTGGGCACATGTGCAGGTACATTGTGTATGCGTGTGGTGGAGGAGAACCAGGTGAGTGTTAACAGTCTAGCTGGAAGAGGCCGGGCATGGTGGTGCAGGAGTTCAGGGCTGTGGACCAAATTCCGTTGCTGTGGAAATTGCTGTGCAGTCTTGAATCAATGGCCCAAGATTTGGGGCTCTCACCAGGATGATAATTCTGTCCCTGCCTGGCTTATTGGGGGGATTATGAGTGAATGTGTTCATCGCCAAGGACTTGGAAGAGGTATAAAGGACTGGACAGATGCAAGGTGTTGTCACCTCTGTGTTTTCAAAAACAGAGGGAAATATCTGGAAATAACTTGGTGCCTCAAAGAGAAGCAGGCGCTCTGGAGCATGTGGGGCAGGGTAGGGGTGAGAGATCTGTGGGGCGTGCACTCCCCTTGGGCCTCTGCTTCCTGCTCTTCTTGTGGCTTTTCTTTGAAGCTCAGAGCAGCTGTTACAGATGAGAGACCAGGTTGGGCCCTGCCCAGATCACTGCTCAGAGGCAGAGGCCGTGTTTGAAGCTACAAAGAGGCAACCAGTGGGGTGGGCAGGACTTCCTGACTCTAGCATGTGGGTCCGTCCCTGGCCTGACACCCCAGGCGCCCACCAGGAGGCCTGGGTCCTGAGGAAAGACCTGCAGTCCACACCAGGGAGACCACTGCCCTGTGCCTCCATGCAACAGCTCTGTTCCAGCCACAGTCAAGGGCAAAGTTCAGGAGCTATAGGGATTCCCCCTCTGTCCAGTGAACTGTTTTGAGTTTTAGAAGCAAAAGCACCAACTAACAGAGCACAGAGGGGAGAGGGCCCAGTAATTGCAGCCCAGCCAATGGCTCTGCTTGTGTGAAGTTAGGCAGTTTTTCTTTTTTTGGCCGCGCCTTGCGGCATGCGGCATCTTAGTTCCTGGACCAGGGATGGAACCCATGCCCCCTGCATTGGAAGGGTGGAGTCTTAACCACTGGTCCACCAGGGAAGTCCCTGGGCCGTTTCTATAGAGTAGGGGAAAAGGATTCAAGGCGCTTTTATCCTGACAGCATGCTGTGAGCAAGAGTATATATACATAGGGCTTCCCTGGTGGCGCAGTGGTTGAGAGTCCGCCTGCTGATGCAGGGGACGCAGATTCGTGCCCCGGTCCGGGAAGATCCCACATGCCGCGGAGCAGCTGGGCCTGTGAGCCATGGCCGCTGAGCCTGCGCGTCCGGAGCCTGTGCTCCGCAAAGGGAGAGGCCACAACAGTGAGAGGCCCGCGTACCGCAAAAAAAAAAAAAAAGAGTATACATAGCATGACGGGGCAAGGAGGACATGGCTCAGCCCCAGAGACAGCCTCCACAGGCCAGGTGCAATGCCTGTATTAGTCTGCTAGGGCTGCCAGAACAAGTACCATGGACTGGGGGGCTTAAAGCCAGAAAGTTATTTTCTCACCGTTCTAGAGGCTAGAAGTCCAAGATTAAGGTATCAGTAGGATTGTTTTCTTGGGACTTCTCTTGGTTTAAGATGGGCATCTTCTCCCTGTGTCTTCACAGAGTCTTCCCTCCCTGAGTCCTAATCTCCTCATTTTACAAGGACACCAGTCACATTGGATTAGGGCCCACCCTAATGCCTCATTTAACTTATTGACCTCTTAAAACACCCTATCTGCAAATACAGTCTCCTTCTGAGGTACTGGGGGTTAGGACATCAACATATGAATTTGAGGGACACAACTCGATATATAACAACACCCCCAGACCCAGAGCCTCACTTCTGGCTGTGGGTGAGAATGGAAAAGTTGCACTGGAGATCACCAAGCCACAGGGGCAGAAATGGAACTCAGAGGGCTCTGAACACCCCACCTGTGGCCTTTCACTCCTTGCCTGGCTACTTCCGCTACTCCTGTCCCTCAGCCACATCCTAGAAAGAGAGCCCCAGGGCACCCTGCATTCTGCACTGGCAGTGTTGCTGCGCGGCTCTCCTACTCTCCTGATCTCCCCTGACCCCAGGCACAGCTTCCGTTACCCCCTTCTGGGTAGATAAACTCATGTCACCTCTCCTGCCAACACAGAGCACAATGCGATGGACTCCGACCGAGCTTTCGGCCTTCTCTGTCTTGTGGAGCTTTGCTCCTGCTGGCCTCGCTGCCCCGAACTTCCCTGCTCTTCCCCAGCCTCCTGTGAGTAGTTTCGTTACGCTGGGGCGTTTACTACCCAGTCACTAGTCCATTTATGGGGCCAGGTCTGCCCAGCCAAGACGAGGGGAAGGGGTGAGGCAAGGCAGGGGGCAGGCATGTCAGGGCCCATGGTCAGCCCTGACCCACCAGCTCCCTGGCTCCCCTCTGTTCTGATATCACTGGGCCAGCCAGAGGAGGCTGAGCCTCTGACCGGCGTTCCCCCACTTGTCCCGAGAGGGACCGCCCTCTGCCCCCATCTCCACCCTTATCTGGAGGGTGGGCCTCAGATGCTTCCTCTCCCCCAGACGGTCACCAGCGCCTTTTCCCACAGGAGGGTGGTGCCCCGTTACCAGGACCTGGGAGGAGATTTCCCCACCCCTGAATCTCAGTCTCCATTCCTCGTGGAGCCAGTGATATCCCCCTTATCATCTGGTCTGGAGAGGATATGAGTTTAAAGGGAACCAGGCCCCTTTAAAGTTGAAACCTCACCATGGCTAGATACTAGAGTGTATTTTCAGCCAAGAGGCCTAGGTAGAGATACAAGCAGTTGTCAGACCGCGGCCAGGCCTGCCCCTCCATAGAGAGGGACCGACCAGTTGCTGCCCCAGCTGGAGGCACACGTTTTCTAATGACAAAACCTGTGAACAACTTCAAAGCTGGTGGACATTACGTTTTTTTCCCCCCATCTTTCCAAATTCACTTCCAGTTTTTGTCGAAGTGTATTTGTTTGTTTTTGTGTAACTCTCATCACTGTGTACAAAACGCTGTGAATTTCTCAGCCCTTTTCTTTCCTTTTTGTTCCATACATATCTCCATGTGTTAGAAAGGTTGAGTGTCATTTTTAATGGGAACATGGTGTTTTATTGCCTTTATGGTCTATAATTTACTTCAACTGTTCTCTGAAATGTAATGTTCAGATGGTTTTAAAGTTTTCACCTCATGTGAATAGCAATGCTATAGATGATTTTGTATAAGCTGCATTTTCCTTTATTTCCTTAGCATATATTCTAAAAATAGAACAAAGCATTTTCAAGCTCTTGTTACATAGTCCCAGATTATTGTCTTGAGAGGGCAGAATTAACCAATGTGTAATGTTAACAGCGGTTTTTAAGGGAACAGTTTTCCCCATAATCCTCGTAGCTCTGGCTTTTTATTATTATAACATTTTGCCAATCTGATAGTTGTGTACTGCTACCTTAAAGCTACTTTGCATTTTAGTATTAACTATCAATGTCCTGTGTCTTCCCAAATGACAACTCTGGGTCAGTATTTTCTCCCCATGCTTTGGAAGTTTATCTTCTTTGATGCTTTCTGGTGTTCATTTTACACAGATTTCACATGCATAAATACGTGTGTGATTTCACTTAGCAAGGCTCTCCCTGGCAGGCTTTGTCTCCACTAAGTCTTCTTTAGATCAAAGCCGTGGTTCTCAACCCTGGATGCATGCTGGAGTCCCGTGGAGGGAGTTTCTAAAATACAGGACCTGGGGTCCGTTGGGAAATAAAGGAGAGGAGCTGAGCAGACTGCTGCTCTCATCTAACAGATGGAGATCCCAAGGCCCAGAGACTTGATCCAGAAGCCAGAGCCTCGATCTTTTACAATGGCTGGTGTCTTTAAACCAATAAATATTTATTGCACACGTACTATATGCCAGCCACTCTGCTAGGAATAGGGGAAAGTCGAGATAAAGGCTGTGGCACGTGCCTTCAAGGGGCTCATACTCTGGTGAGGGGGACAGACAGCTCGATGTAGCAAGGGAAGTGCTACGAGAGAGGTTTGCATGGCTGGCTGTGATGATACAACCCAGGGGAGAGGTCCATGAAGGCTTTTGGGAGGACGTAGCAAGAAGATGGGTCTTGGATGAAGAAGAAGAGCTACCCAGGTGGCAGGAATAAGGATGAAGGCATTTGAGGTAGAGCAACAGCACATGCAAAGACATGGAGGCATGGAAATGCATAGTGTGCTTAGAGGGCTGCAGAGAGGTTCACGGCGGGAAGAGTGGGGTGTGGAGTTGGGCTGCCAGGGTTGGAATCCCAGGTCCACCACAGCTTTGTCAGCTTGGGCAACTCATTTAGCCTCTCTAAGCTCTGATCCCTCCATCTACATTGTGACAATCATAATACCTGGCTGGTTGGTGGTAGATCCAGTCAGCATCTTTTTTTTTTTTTTTGCGGTAGGCGGGCCTCTCACTGTTGTAGCCTCTCCCGCTGCGGAGCACAGGCTCCAGATGCGCAGGCTCAGCGGCCATGGCTCACGGGCCCAGCCGTTCCGCGGCATGTGGGATCTTCCCGGACCGGGGCACGAACCCATGTCCCCTGCATCGGCAGGCGGACTCTCAAACACTGCGCCACCAGGGAAGCCCCAATCAGCATCTTTTTAAAGCACTGAACATAGTATTTGGCACATGGTGAATGTTCAGTAAGTGTTGGCTGTTCTTATTGAGAAAAATTATTATCTTCTAGGGAGGAAAGATGGACAGGAGCCTTACATTCTATATACTAAGAGGTACTCTATAGTAGGTAAGCCAAGCAAAGACGGTCAGACAGATTTTAGACAGATTGTATGGGCAGCAGAGGGGAGAATGGACAAGAGGAAGAAGATCAGAGGCAAAGAGACCAGTTAGGTGACCACAATCTCTCCCCACAGTCAAGAGAGAGATGATAGGGGCCCTTAAGTGCAGTGACCACAGCGAAGATGAAGATGCCAGGCTGGAAACAGAGCTAGAAGACAGATGACTAGGCTTGGTGACCTACTGTTTGTGAGAAAGCAGGGGAGAGAGTAGGATCTGAGGTTTCCTAATTCTACCACCTTTAAATCCGCTCCTGTGCTCAGCCAGGTCCTGCAGGCTCAGCAATCACATCCCCTCCGAATGGGCCTGCCATCCCTGATCTCCAGGGCTCCAGCGAACTGACTGCCTGGGATTGGGAAGGCTGTGGAGGAAAAGCACAAGGGCCTTTTATGTCCAAAACTGGATGGAGGCTACCCCTCTCCCCAAGGAAATGAGCTCAGCTTCCTCAAACCCTCCCTCCTACAAAGGAAATCTGAAGCTTGGGGACTTGGACCCTACTCAGGACCCTCATTGACAACCATCTCAGGCATCCGGATGTCCTGGGCTGTCAAAGCGTGTGGTCCAGGCCTATGTCTGCCTGGGGAGGGTGGCCCACAGGAGGGATGTGCTTTGCAGAGCGGAAATGGCTCAAACCAGATATTACCTTGTTTGTTTTCCCTGTGAAGAAAAGAGACCATTTTACTTTCCTCTTTTATTTATTTTTTAGGGATCAGGCAGATATTTTTAATTCCTCTAGTTTCCTGCTCTCTACAGGTGTTTCCTATGGTGTTGCTCTCAGAAAGGACAGAGCCATGACATAATCAGTTTTGTTCCTGAGATTTCCAAAATGTCTCCCCACTCTGTGTGTGCCGCCTCAGGTCCCCTGTGGGCAAGGTGAGGTGAATACAGACCCCCTGCATAATGGGCTCTGTGTTCTCCACCGTTCACCTATGGCGCAAGGCAGGGCTTGCTCTGAAGACCAACCTAAGCAGCACTATTGGGGAGAGAGGATGAGAGGAAGGAAGTCTTTGGTTTCCAGCATTACTCTGGTAGTTGAGCCCCTAGCAACTGTGGCCTCACAGAGGTGCCAGGTAGCTCCAGTAGAATTACTCTTTTTTTTTGGCCGAGCCACACAGCAACCAGGGATCTTCCCCAACCAGGGATCGAACCTGTGCCCCCTGCATTGGCAGCGCGGAGTCTTAACCAGTGGACCGCCAGGGAAGTCCAAAATTACTCTTTACTTCTCATACGTAGGACAATTCTCCCATCTCCAACCAATTATGACAGCCTCGTAGAACAGGCGAGGATGTCTTTGCTATTGAAAGGGCAGAATGCTTGTTCATTTTTACCCCCAAAAAAGTTATGCATAAACTAAAATTTTAGGGAAATCATCATGTTTTCCATGCACGACAGAAGCCCACAATGGGAAATCCTTTTATCAAGTGAAAAAACCATTGGTAAAGCAACATAATCTCTCTCAATTGATCTATTTTACAATATTTATGGAGCCTCACGCCTGTCTTTTAGAAGGAATGGAACAAATATTTATTGAATACCTTTACTACACAGCTTGTCTTTTAAAACCTTCACAGCTCTTCTGTGAGTTGGGTATTACTGATCCATTCTATTGATTAGGAGACCAAGGCTAAGAATGGTTAAGGGGTCTAGTAGCCCTGGCGGGCAGGAACAGAACTTGAAGTCTTCTCCTTCCATCTGGAGTTCTATATTCTAATCCCCCTTAGAATTCAATGAGGAGGTAATAATACCTTTGATATTATTTAATATTAAGAACAGTGATATAATGGTGTACATATAATTAAAAACAGATTTATATATTAAACCAAAAGATACCTCCTGGGATTATCCAGGAAAACTGATCGAATAGGGTAAAAACATTCTTCCCCTGATCAGGAAGTAGCAAACTGGTAGCTTTCTGGGCCAAATGCTGCAGGCAGACATTTTCTACCCTCACTGAGGTTTTCCTTTTTTTTTTTTTTTTTTGGTAACTGAGATGATGTTAAAAACGGAATCAATACATGGCACTTAAAAATCTGGATTTTAATCTCTTGGAAATCCAGATCATCTGGTGATGCTGGGCATTGAATGATCTTTTGAAAAGTGGCTCGGTGTGCCCCAGACAGGCAGTGGGCTGGAGCTGAGTAGCAGGGTCACCCACCCCCGCTTTCCATTTCCTGCCTGGCCTCTGAAAGCACTGGAGTTTGCAAGGCCCACCCCAGATGATGTGGGAGAGGGGTGTGGAAACAGGCTGCAGAGTACACCCAGGATCTGCATGGGTCTTACACATTGGGAAAGTCTCCGTTTCCCATCTGCTCCCAAAGAGGTCATTGCACCCGGCTGTCAGGCTGCATTCTCAGAATGGCAGCTCCTGTTCAGAAGTTACATCGTTGACATCTAGAGTAGAAGTAGATTTCATAGAAGGGAGGATGGCTGGGTCGTATTAAGCAGTCAGAGTGGCCTGGTTTTGAACCCAGCTCCACTACATCAGCATGTGACTCTGAGGAAGTGACTTTATCTCTGATTACTTGTAAAATAGGACTAATAATCTAATAATATCTACTTCTCAGGGCTGTTGAGAGAATTCAGTGAGCTCCATCTGTGATGTGCCCTGCACATAGTAAGCACTCCATCAATACTGATTCCTGATCTCTTTTTCCTTTCCAAAAGTGATGAATACATAACCCCCCTGAGGGCATTGTGTATCACCAGGGATGTAAATGAGTCCATGCTGAGCTGTACAAGATCTTTAGAAAATCAGGGTGTGGGGTCAAAAGGAAATCACCCTGTTTCTTTCACTTTTCTCTGGTCTGGTTATTTGGTTTTCCTACGTATCTACTGAGATGGAAGGGGACGTTTTGGCTTCGCATTGATCATTTCTCTTCGCTATTACAAACTGCAGAGAGCGGTTTGTAATAGCAAAGAGAAAACATTTTTAAATGTTTTGGGAGCTACTACAAATGGGGTAAGTGGCCCTAGATCTTAGTAAACCTGAAAACAGCTTTAGGGTGCATGTGTATAAACTTAGTGGCACAATAGCTTTATGGAATTATGCACTTCACCTCCTCCTTCCCTCTGGGCATGTGTGTCCTGTCCCCAGACGCTCAAGCCCTTGTTTTGATATTTTGAGAAGACTGACAACTCACTACAGAATTGTTTTCAGGTATTTATTTGTTCACACTAGACTTTCCCAAAAGATTTGGGGAGTAGAGCTTGAAACTCTCATTTCAGTATTTAAAAAAAATTTTTAATTTGATGTTTTTCATATTATGTCTTGGTAACTTGCTTTCTTTTCCTTGAAAATATATCATGGACAGCCCTGTGAATTAGTTCCAATTTACTCATTCAAATACACGTACACAGGGCTTCCCTGGTGGCGCAGTTGTTGAGAGTCCGCCTGCCAATGCAGGGGACACGGGTTCGTGCCCCGGTCCTGGAAGATCCCACATGCTGTGGAGCGGCTGGGCCCGTGAGCCATGGCCACTGGGCCTGCGCGTCCGGAGCCTGTGCTCCGCAACGGGAGAGGCCACAACAGTGAGAGGCCCGTGTACCGCAAAAAAAAAAAAAAAAAAATACACGTACACAGTTTTACATGACTGAGATCATAGCAGCCATGCTGGTTTTTTACAGGCAGTGTTTTTCTTTGGGTTTGCCCCTCCCAAATCATCTCTCCTCCCCTATCACCTCAGCTTCCAGAAACCTCATATGTATACCTTTCTGTAGGATATTTCATATTCTTTAACTATATAAATTATTACATATACATTATACACACACATATGATGGATAGGTATGTGTACACATAGACACATATGGGGGTAGACTGTGTTGCTTTATAAAACTGGAATCATATTATACACATTTCTCTGCGTCTAACTGTTCTCACTTTACAGTTTTTCATGGAAGTTTGGAGTGCTCTGATTCATCCTTTTTAATGGTTTCATAATAGCTTGTTATGTGAATGGACCATAAAACATTTCCCTTTTCATGGCTATTCACTTTGTTTCCAGAGTTTTGCTGCTGTAAACAGTGCTGCAGTCAGCCTCCACGTCCTTATATACCGGGGCTTGTGTGTCTGTGGAGTAGATTCTCAGGAGTGTGGGGTTGAGTCGAAAGATTTGTGTAATCTAATATAATAAATGTTCCCAGATAACTTTCCTAAAAGGCTGTACAACTCATATTTCCTCCAGCAATCTGTGGTGGTTCCTTTTTCCTGTTTCTGAAACGGCAATGGCTGTTTTTTTCTCTTTCCCCTCTCCTTGCCTGCCTGATAAGCATAAAGAGAAATCTCAGTGTTAATCTAATTTGCATTTGCCTGACAACTAGTAAGTTTGAACATCTTTTTATGTTTATTGGCTTTTTGAATTTGCCTTTCTATGAAATGCTTATTTATATCCTTTCTTATATATTGTTCTTGTCATTTTGTGAAAGCACTTTGTATAACAGATATCTCCTTTTCATCTGTGTTACAAATAATTTTTCAGCTCTACTGTGTTCTGTTTACTTCATTTATAGTATTTTTGCCATTAAAAAGTTTTACTTTTGTATAGTAGAGGGGCAAAAAAATATATATATATGTGTGTGTGTGTGTGGTGTATATATATATATATATATATATATATATAAATTCTGGGATTTCTTTCTTAGTTAAAAAGGGAAATGTTTCATTTTAACACTCTTCTATCCTATATTCTGCTATTACATCCTTTGTTTCAGCTAACTAATCTCAGTTTGCCTTCAAAATGACATGAACCCCAGAGGCAGGCATGGGAAATCAGCAAAGCATGCTGGGAACTGTTATCACAGGCTCCCCTTAGACCACGTGTCCATTCTCTGGCCAGATCCTATAGCTGATACCAGTCTGGAATTTTTCTATCCCCAGCTTTTAGCCTCTGTCTTCTCCTCCCTCCCCTGCCAGACCTCTCCCCCATTTGCTCCTTAAATAGACGTCTTCCTTCCATCTTCTCAGCTCTCTTCTATATTTTGTCCTTCTTTCTGGTGGGATAGATGGGGAATGTCCCTGAACTCTCCATGTGCCTGCCCCAGGGCCTCCTAGGGTCACAGGGTCCTTTCCAGCCATCTGAGCCGGGTCGCCCTTCCCTTAATGTCCAGCCCTCTCTGCAAAAGGATGTCTGCATCACTGCGGGGGCTGCCTGACTGCCCCTTTGCAGTTCTGGTTTGCATAGTGGGAATTCAGGACAAATGTTTTCCTTTAAACTCCTTGCCGGATTTACTTCTTCAGGATAAATTCCAAATACCTTGGCTTCGTTTATAATAATGGCCTGCATTTAGTGAGCATTTATTGTGTGCCAGACTCTGCTGAGTACCGTTCATCTCTTTTGATTCTTACACAAGCCTATGACGCAAACGTTGCTATCCTCACTTTGCAGACAAGGCCCCTGAAATTCACAGAGGTTGGTTACCTGCCCTCGGTCACATAAGGAGCAGAGTGGGGATGTGAATCAAACATTCTGTCTCCGGAGCACTGTATGTAACCACCTTCTGATCCAGCCTTACCCCCGATCCTTACTCCATCACTTCTCCTTCCTGGGTCTTCGGACGCAGCCACATTTACAGCCTGTGCTGCTCCTTGGGCCATTAATCATGCCTACACGGGTAAAACTTCTTGTACCACTGTCTGCTTAACTTGCTCTTGTATTGAATCGACCTTTGCTTCATATTTCCCCAACTGGACTGTCAGCTTCAACAGAACACGGACCATGACTTAATTTCTCTGTAACTGTCCCCTCCCTGACATGTGTTGGTCGATTGTTTCAGGAACCTTCTCCAGCCTTCACTAAAATGTTTAACCAAGACTCTGTAGGAATATTGAATCTTCTTCTATCTCACTTGGCTTTAAAATACCTGCAACTATGGACCCCCCCCCCAAAATCTCTGCTTAGCTTAGGGTCTTGACTACTAAAAAGGTTCTAATGCCAGCATAAGCCAGTTCTTGGCCTTATTAAGTGAAATCAGTGGAAAGTAGGAACAATCAATCAATCAATATTGGCTTGTAAGACTTCCCATGCACATTTCACTTCATCATGATAATGACCCTGTGTAGTAGTTCTCGTTCCCATTTTACACAGGAGAAAATGAAGTCCAGAGGAGATAGATCTGGGACTATGAGTCCTCTTCAAACTGCATCACAACAACCTGTGCTTGGATGGCAGGATGATTGCAGAAGGGCCGTCATGGGCCAGTCTGATCTCATCACCAACACCATGCTGACCTTGGGGTGGAAATGAGCACCATTTCTACTCCCTGCTTTCTGTGGGGGTGGAGGAGGGGTGGAGGAGGTCCTTCTGCAATCCCAGATCCTCTCTGTGTGAAGTGGCCTGGAAGCCAGTAAGCGTGGAGCCATCTCTCCTGGAAGAGCCACAGCAGCTGCCATCCTGGGCTCCCTGGAGGCGGCCTGGAGGTGTAAGTGTGGGTGTGCTGGAGTGATGGGATAAAGTACTGCTGGACTGTCCATAAGAAAACCAAACCATCTTGTGAGTCATCCGCTCAAATATCTACATGAGGAGCACATTGGCCATTGTCCAAAGAGATTTCTCATGCATGTGGTGAAGGGCGGTACAACTGCCGATAAGAGGGGAGCAAGGGGAGGTTGGTTTACTTGTATCTTAGACCTTCTACTCATGTTTCTTCTTGGGGGCCTGTATATTTCTGTGTTTGCTACTGGGAGGATCTTTCTTGTGAGGAACTTCTGCTCAGAGCCTGGGAGCCCCCCTGCAAGAAGGGCAACCCCTCCCCTCTCCCTTGGGGCCCCAGAGAATCACTCACCCTAGAGGGTTCATGAAAAGCTCTGTCTGTATCTACTCCAAATGCTTTCCTGCAGGCCTGTTCTATTCTTAGAGCCGCCCCTAGTTCCTGCTTCAGAACCGTGAGGCTCTCAAGCTGGCCAAGGCACTGAGCCCTTGGTGTAGTAGATAGTAAAAAAAGTAACAGGCCGAAGGGTGTGAATGAAAGAAAACAAAACCTGTAGTCATTCCATCTTTGTATAACTTCCCTAGGAAACCAAAGTGAGGGGTTTTTTTTTCCCCAGCTGGGCAGCAACATGCCTGGGGAAAAACCTGAACTCTCTACTCAGTTACTTTTCCCCTTTACAGTTTATACTTCTTTCCGCCTTTGTATCTCTTCAGTGGTCATCGTTCCTTGTTACTAATTTCTCACCCACTTTCCTCTTTAATGGCTTTTAAACGCCTAGGCTGTTTGAGCCCTGTCCTCTCCCTCTCCTGAAACTCTTCTTTTTAAGAGAATAAGTAACCCCGGTTTGCTAATCGGGAATGAAGGGATTATACTGCATTGCCATTTGATTCCTGGTTTGAGAATAGGAGAGTATCCCATTCTTAGAATCTTCTTTGGAAGAGGCAGATACAAGAGGGATGATGGGGTGCTTTACTTTGCAGAGCTGTGTGTCAAGGTGGTGGGGGCCAGGGGGTAGTATTGATGCATTTCCGTGGGAATTCCTGAGCTTCCTTGCAGAGTTTTTCCTGATTCTGCCTAAATTTAGTCAGGTATCCATCCACCGGTTCATCTACATGAGAAAGGTAACTCAAGCATTCCCGGTTTTCCTCAGTGATGTTAAAGTAAAAAAAGTAGTTAGCCAGCGGAAAGGGCCTTGGAAAGCATCCTTGACAAGCCCTTCATTTTACGGTTGAGGAGACGGAAGGGCAGAGAGGGGTCGAGAGTTCACACAGCTCTCCTGACTGCTGGGTCAGTGGCCTCCCCCGCCCCCAAGGTACTCAGCTCTTGAAATAACTCACCGGGATCTTCCCTTCTGACTGTGCAGGACAAAGCATGTCTGCCCAGAGGCATAACCTCTTATTCCCACTCCCTGCATCATTCGGACCCAAGCATGTTCCCTGGAGAGCTACTGTGTCCATTCACCCACCGTAGCCCCTGAGGGCCCCTGCTTCCACTTGATAAACTAGCCTGATTAAGCTTGGCCCTACAGGAGCAGCAGCCACCCTCAAGCTCTGGCCATGGGGCTTTCCTTTTATGGTCTTCCATGGTGCAGGGCCCTGGGTGAAAGGCAGGACTCTCCCCTCCTACAGAAGAAGCCAGAAGCAGGCTTCCCTTTGATGCCTCGTCATGCCCCCATTACTCCACCCCACCTCCCCGAAACATCCAACTGAAACCCAGCACATGAACGGCCCTGCTATAAGTGAGGCTACTCGTGGCTGGAGTCCAGAATCTCACTCCAATTAGCCAGTCTGCCCTTTTGCGTGATTCAGAAAATTCCCATTTGTAAATTCCTCTGACATGAAGATCCAAGGCCAACCCACCTGGTCTGCAGACTTGTTCTACAGGATGGGAATGGAAATGACTTGGCGGCAGCAGACCCCTACTGTCCCCCTGCAACTCTTCAGGGCCAACGGGCAACAGCCTGTTATCCCTATAAGGCATGCAAAGGAGCCCACATTCCAACTAATACCTACTGAGTGGTGACCAGTCTCTTAGGTGACAACGATAGCTAAAATGGGAGGCAAAGCTTATTATGTACCAGGCATTAATTATCTCATTTGGGCTTTATAACAATCATATGAGACAATTGCTATTATGAGCCTTATTTTACAAGTGGGGAAACTGAGGCTCAGGGAAGTTAAGTCTTGCCTAAGATCACACATCGAGTAAGAGGCAGGATTTGGATTTGGATCCAAACTGTCCTATCAAACACTATCTCTTAGCATCTTCACGACCCCGTCGGGGGTGTATTAGCCACATTTTACAGATGAGACTCTGAGTAGTTCAGTCAATTGCCTGTGATGCCACAACCCATAAATTAGAGAATGAGATTCAAACCTGAGCTTGTCAAGCGCCAAATTCTGTGCTCTCATCACCATTCTTGCTTCCTGAGTGCTGGTGGCTGCCCTGGGTTGGACAGGAATGGCTGGATGTGGCCTGCTCCTAGCAGCTGCCAGAGGCTGCCAGCCTCCTGCAGCCACAGCACCTTCTTGCCAACAGCCAACACGGTGGGGCCCATGGGGCTGGCATCCTGGGACTAAGCCGGCTCCCCTACCCCCAGGGCAAATGAACGGAGACATCATGCAGAGGGAGTGTGCCTCAACCTTTTCTTTTTTAAACTATGGTGAGCACATTTTTTTAATTTAAAAAAATGTTTATCACATTTACGACATAAAATTTACACACAATAAAATTCACCTATTTTTAAACTACAATTTGATGAGTATTGACAGCTGTATATAGTTATGTAACCACCACCATCACAAGATATAGATCACAGTCAAGATATAGAACATTTCTTTCACCTCAAAAGTTCCCTTATACCTTTTGTAGTCAGTCCTCTGCCCCTACCCCTGGTCCCAGGCAATCAGTGAGTTGCTTTCCATCATCATAGCTTTGCCTTTTTAAGAATGTTATGTATATGGAATCATACTGGTAGTTCTTTCATGTCTGACTTCTTTCACTTGGCGTAACGCGTTTGAGATTCCTCCGTGCCATGTGCATATCACTAGTTCGTTCCTCTTCATTGCTGAGTGGTATTCTATGATTTGCATGTAACATAGTATGTTTGTTTATCCACTCACCAGTTGATGGACATTTGGGTTTCTAGATAGGGGCTAGTAATAATAAAACTGCTCTAAAATTTGCATACAAGTCTTTATGTAGACACGTTTTCATTTCTTTTGGGCAAATACCTGAGTGGGATTGTTTGGCCATCATTTGGTTGGTGTTTATGTTTAACTTGATGAGAAGCTACCAAAGTATTTTTCCAAGCGCCTATACCATTTAGCATTTCCTCTAACCATGATGAGCATTCCAGTTGCTCTGCAGGCTCACCAGCGTTTGGTATTGTCGGTTTATTTTATTTTAGCCGTTCTTGTGGGTGTGTAGTGATGTCTCTTTGCAGTCTTAATTTGTGTTTATTGATTAATGTGCTGATTAGCCATTCATATATCTTCTTTGGTGAAGTGTCTGTTCAGATACTCTGCCCTTTTTTTATTGGGTTGTTTGTTTTATTATTATGGAATTTGATGAGCACTTTTTAACCCCAAAATGTGAACTCTCAAATGCTTTGGCTCCTGGAGGCATGTAGCATTGGGGTTCGGAACACAGGCCTTCGTAGACCATCTGAGAGTGGATTCTAGACCTACCATTAGTAGCTGTGCAATCCTGGACCACTTACTTGAGCTCTCTGGGTATCAGTTTCCTCATGAGTAAAATGGAAGTGATTATGAAACCCATGTCACAGAGATGTTGTGAGGACTGGAAAAGGTAATCTTAACATAGTACCCAGCACAATAGACTTACAGTAAATTAGCTGCTTTATTATTGTTGAGAAAATACATGACAAAAGGCCACTATTACTAATTCAAAAGCAGTTTCTAAAGAGAGCCATTTGAGCAATGGTAGTAAGTGTAGATAGAATCACCCAGTAGGGGGATGATGCTGGGCACAGAGGGGACTTGAGCAGCTCATCAGGTCTGGACTCCTGTGGGACTCTTGACCCTAGAGTGCTCCCAGTCAGAGCCTGGAGGAGACACTCCCACTGTGAATCAGCCCCAGGCCCAAAGGGAGCAGCCAGAGGGAAGGACAGGTGGAAGAGAGAGAGCAGGCCATCTACAAGCCTCTGCAGGCTGACCGTCAACCCTCCGCCCCACCCTTCCCAGTCAGCTGTTTTGTTCTATAAAGCCCAGTAGACCTTTCAAGTGAAGCAACTTAACTCAGCTTGGTGGTTTTCTTTTCTTCTCTCTCCTTTGGAGGGTGTGGCAAGAGGAGATGGGAAAGATAATTAGTATAACTGCTTCAGGAACCTTTTGGCCCCATCCCAGTGAGTCAGCTTCTAAGGCAGGTAGAGCCTGTCCTGTGCTTTGCATGGGGCCTCTTTGATATACTGGAGATTATGGGTTCCTGCCTGGAGCTTCGGGGGAAGCAAGGTAGGGAAGGACAGCTTTTGGCGTCTGAGAACAGCTGCAGAAACAGACCAGAGATGTGGATTTCAGATCCCGGGCAGACACCATTCCACAGCATTCTACCCTGATAGGGAACCCATGCCTCCCTGTGCCTCAGTGCCTCCTTGATGAAATGTGTCTGAAAGTCAGCAGCTAACAGAAAGATTCAACCATTCTAGATAAAGAAATAGACACATTTAAAGTATTTTTTAGATAGGTCATGTTTTAGGATAGATTGGGTTATTAAAACTAGAGAAAACAGATATACCCAGGGATGGGACTATGAAATTATAATGCATTTCTTAGCTCCAAGTAGAGTCTGAAGGCTCAGACTGTTAGGTATTGGATTCATCAGAGAAGGTCTCATTCTTTGCCCTCTAGTTATATTCCAGTGACCTTGGACTAACTATTCAAGCCTGGTATGCCTAGAGCCAACCCTGGCTGACACTTTGTTTCCATTTTTACTTCAAGGCTCTGATCTATGTTTATCAAGCCCTCACAATGTCAGCCCATTGGTGTTGGTTTACTGAGGCAGCATTCATTTATTCATTCATTCATTTACCAGCATTTGAGCACTTAATATGGTAATGGGTTAGGGGATGGTGTTTACAGTGGAAAGAAATAAGCTTGCAAAACCCTGGGTATTTGATAAGCTCCCTGAGTTCCCGGCCACATTCATTAGCCTTCTTTTATTTCCTCAAACCCCTCCTGCTCTTCTCACTTCCAGGCCTTTGTGTAACTCTACTTGGAAGGCCCTTGGCTACCCCCGCTCCCTTCCCTACCGCACACACTTTGCTTGGAACCCTTCTACTTATCTTTCACATCTCAGTTTAAACGGCACATCTTTGGGTCGGGTCCCCCTGTCACTTGTTTTCCTAGTCCTTTCCCTCTGCAACATTTATCACCCAAATAAACAGTAAACTGGGGTAAAAATAATGATGGTTGTTGAACAGTTACCCTCACTAGACTATAACTTACATTATGAAAAGAGTCTGTATCATCTTGTTCGTAGCTATATCCTCGTGCAGGGCCTGGAGTACAGGAAGAATGAATGAATGAATGAATCCAAGATATGGTAAAAGAAAAAGGAGCAGAGGACCCAGCACCACACCCTGACAGGGTGACCCAACCCACAGAGCATCCCAAGGGGCTTCCTGCTAAGAGTCCAGCTCCAGACTGCAAGGGAGGAGGGGAGGGAGTGAAGAGCAGCCGCTGTAACAGGAGAGGCTGCAGCTGACTGGGAGGCAGGCCCTGGTCCTTGGGCGACTTGTTCTAATCTTAGAAGGTATGCCTGGGCTTTCTGCTGTGGCATGAAGGGCAAATGTCCCAGACCTCAGGACACACTCATTATCCGTCCTGCTTGGGAAGTAGAAATGGCCCCCAGGGAAGGATATTCTTGGGGGGGGCCTCTGGCTGCAGCAAACCCCAGGAGTCAGAGGGGCTCGCGGTGAAATCAGGTTTATTACAGGACTAACCAGCACAAGAGAGCACATGACAGGAGTCTCTGGACTCTCTCTGAAGAGCCAACAGATTGTAGATTCACTTGTTGGCCTAGGTGAGTGAATCCCTCTGCATTCCCTATGCTAACTATGCAGAAGCGTTTCTTCCACACTCTTCCCCTTTCCCCTAAAAAGAACAAAAAGAAGAAAAAAAAAACAACTAACTGCTCTGAGGCTGCCAGACTGAATTTGGGACTGAATCAGGGTTGAATTTGATCCTGCCCCCCTGCACGTCCACTGGTGGCAGGAGGGAGAAGAGGAAGATGGCTGTGCGTGCGCCGCCTGGACCGCGAGGTCGCTGCTTCTGCCTCCTCATCCCAGCGCCATCTCCATCTCCTTCCCAGCCTCCACTCACCCTGCCTGTCTTCAGACTCGGCCATCACCTTGTAACAGGAGCCAAGTTTCAAACCCAGCTTCATCTGACTCCAGAAATCCCAAGCAGGTCTTTCAAGGGTCTGTCCTGGACCCTCTGCTCTATTCACTCACCCCTTCTGGGCATCTTTCCCTTCTCTTGCCACCTCTTGCCTCTATCTTCCCAGCCATGCTCTCCCCGGGGCTTGCCATCTCTGTGGATGGCACCCTGTCCACCCAGCAGACAGAGCCAGAAACCTGGGCAGTGTCTTGGCCCCTCCCTGCACCTACCTGGTCAGTCACCACTTCCAGTCAATCCTTCTCCTAAGTTTCTTTATTTATTTATGGCTGCGTTGGGTCTTCGTTGCTGCGCAGGCTTTCTCCAGTTGCGGCGAGCAGGGGCTGCTCTTCGTCGCGGTGCTCGGGCTTCTCACTTGCGGTGGCTTCTCTTGTTGCAGACTCACAGACTCCAGAGATCTACAGAGTGTTGGCTCCAACCCTATGTCTAAGCCATCCTTAAGATAGTTACTAATTCCCAGATGGACTTATCTGCTCATGGTCACCCTTGGTCCCAGTTTTCTGCCTCTACTGAATCCTTGTTCTCCATTCTCCTATAAGCCTAGTAGACCTAAACACCCTGTGAATACCTGGCATGTGTAGGGCTCATTAATATCTACTGAATGGTTGAATCAATAACCTCTTCTTGCTGAAGGCATTCCTTTACCAGTGGTGGGCCATAGACACTTTTGATTCTCACAGTACCCCTTTCAAAAGCACCCACAAATAAAAAGCTGCTGCTTTCAGTAGAACTTCCACTGAAGGTTTGCAGATTGCAGGAAGCGATCATAATGATACGACACAGCTAACAATTGTAAATCAGTGACCAGAGATTCCTGTTCATCAAAACCCTTTTGGTCACCCCATCATCAGGGGTTTCTTTCATAGTGGCCATTTCCCCCACAAGTGGCTGACCCTGTCCACTCCTCAGGGTCTCAGCTGCCCCGTCCCCTCCTGTTGTCCTCTACAGTCTTCTTCCCAGCTCCCTTGGCAGATCCGGACCCAACAGGAGGCTCCGCTCAGTGAAAGGACTTTTGGGGGCCAGGATCCACCCTCCGTAGGAGGCAGTAGAAGGGACTCCCCTGGCAGTCCAATGGTTAAGACTCCATAGGAGGCAGTGGGTTGTCAATTTGCTCATTTTTTTACCTTTCATGACAACAGCAGTGGCCTCTGAACTGGTCTCCCCACCCCCACTGCCGCCAAAGGGACCATCAAAATAAATCCGGTGGTTTTACTCTTTTGCTAAAATCCCTCCAATGACTTTGCATGGCCCTAAGAACAGGGTCCCAGCTTAGAGGGCCCTGCCTGCTCTGGCCTCTGTTTCCTCTGCAGCCTCATCTTGCCCCTCATACCGCACGCCCTGTACCAGGCTTAGGGACTTCTAGTAGTTCCCTGGGATGCCCCTGGCCTTGCAACCTTCACATGCAGCTAGCTCCCTCAGCGGGAGAGTGACCAACTCTGCCCACCCTTCAAGCTTGGCCAGGTTGGTGGTTCCTCCTGGAAGCCCTCCTGGATGCCTCTGGCCAGGTTGGGTGCCCCTGCTGTGCTTTTCGCCCTGTCCTTCTCCAGTCACAGCATCCTGAACTCAATGTCACCTCCCTCTGCTTCTCCTCGGGGAGGCCTCCTTTGACACGGCACCTAGCAGTAATCACGTACTACAGGTGCACCTGCTTATTTGTTCACAGCCTGTCTGTGCCCTGGAACTTGAGCTCCAGTGAGAGTGGGGACTCTCTCTGCTTTAGCGCTACATCCCCAGAGCTCAGAGCCCTTAGTGGGTGTTCAGCAGTACTTGCTGACTGCTTTAGTTTCCTAAGGCCAGTGCAACAAAGGACCACAAACTTTGCAGCTGAAATAACACAAATTTATTATCTTACAGTTCCGGAGGTCAGAAGTTCAAAACAGATCTCACTGCGACTAAAATCAAGGTGTTAGCAGGGCTGCCTTTCTTCTAGAGGCTCAGGGGGAGAGACCGCTTCCTTGCCTTTTCCAGCTTCTAGAGGCTGCCTGCATTCTGCCTCTTGGCCTCTTTCGCCATCTTCAAAGCCAGCGACAGTGGGTCAAGTCTTTCTCACATCCCGTCACTCTGACGCTGACTCCTTTGCCATCCTCTCCCACTTTTAAGAAACTGTTGGATTGCATGGGGCCCACCTGGATAATCCAGCATAACCTAACATATCTACAGGTTCCAGGGTTCGGATGTGGACATCTTTGGGGGCTATCATTCTGCCTTCCACACCGGCTGACCCATCATACTTTAAATACTTGCTTAATTGCCCCTATTCCCCAGTAGGCCATAAACTCAGGGGTGCAGACAGTATCCATCCTACCCATCTCTGTGTACCTCTCCTCCAGTGTGCTGTCATTCACTGTGTCCTTAGAGCCTCACAGCCATCCCAGGAGGAAGGCGAGGCAGGTGCTGTTCCCATTGTACCGATGAGGAAGCTGAGGCTTCACTAGCTCATGTGGCTTGACCAAGGTGGCACGAGAAAGGGCTCCAAGTCCATGCTCAGGACTTAGCCAGCGTCCTTACTGGCAAGCCTCCGAGAGTTCCCTGAATTAGGTGGCAGGAGAGCATATAAAATAATAGCAATAACCATAATCAGACGAAGAAGGAGGAAGAGAGATGGAAGGGTAGAGGAGAAGGAAGAAGGGTCATGACCCTAAAAGCCATAAAATTAAACTTAGCTTTATTATTATTATTATTTTTGGTTTTTTGCAGTACATGGGCCTCTCACCATCACGGCCTCTCCTGTTGCAGAGCACAGGCTCTAGACGCGCAGGCTCAGCGGCCATGGCTCACGGGCCCAGCCGCTCCGCGGCATGTGGGATCTTCCCAGACCGGGGCACAAACCCGTGTCCCCCGCATCAGCAGGCGGACTCCCAACCACTGCGCCACCAGGGAAGCCCTATTCTTTTTTTGATTGCTAGTTAGTACGCACATCAGTTTCTCTGGGCTGGTTTGAGAGCTCAGGAATGGAATGTCTGTTAAGTGCCAGTTAAGTGTAGTCCACCAATGGCTGACCCGTGACGGCCCACTCCTGGACTAAGCGTGGCAGGAAGCAGCAGGGAGCACAACCTAGCCAGCTGGGGCTGCCTCTGGGAGACCTGTGCCCCAGAGAGAATGGAAGGGCAAGGGTAGACTAGATGAGATGCTGGGCATCCCTTGGTGTATTCTCCCCATTTTACAAATAGAAACTGAGGCACAAACAAGTTAGGCAGCTTGTCCAAGGCCACAGAACGAGTATATGCAGAGCCTGGCTTTGAACCCAGGCAGTCTGGCTCGAAGCCTGAGCTCTGTGCTCTCCTGCCCCAAGTACAGCACCATAACCCCATCATCTGTGCCCTATGCCTGGCACAGACAGGCCTGATTCTGAATCTTGTGGGGACTCTGGGGACACTGGCTACCTCCTGCTGTCCATGGGAGAAGGGTGGTGCAGCCTCCAGACTACAGGGGACATGTTGCGATTTGGGTTGGGGCAAAGGCTGATGGATGTTAATCATCTCATTTACCAACGAGAATCCTGAGGCTCAGAAAGGTCCACCCCAATTATATGTCAGAGCCAAGACTGAAACCCAGATCCGATTCTGAATTAGCTGTTCTTTCCACTCCTGTCACATGGTCCCTGTGCATCCGCAACCCCGTCAGACTCAAATTTTTATCCTTACGCTTATACAACAGTTAACAGGTTTCACAGAGAAATTTCACATACGTTATCGCTGAGATTTCATTGATAAGGTCCTACACTATCATGACATTCAGAATGAACATCTCCCTCCCATTTCTCTGTTGTCCCTGCTGTTACCTGGGAATGTACCTGGACACTAATCCCGCTGACCCCACCTGGCTGGCCAGCCAAGCATCTGAGGCTGTGGGCTACCCTGCTTCTAAAACCACTGAAGCGGTCAGGCCGGTGTCCAGTGACTGAGGGCTGCTGAACCCTGTCCAGGCCACTGGGCTGCAGCACCACGTCCTGGGAGGAAGTGGGAAGCATGGGAGGTCCCACGGAGGGACACTCTACCCGGGGCATGGCCCGTGGATCCTTTGTGTTAGCAGAGCATCCTACCTGGGTTTTTCCCTGGGAGAGAATTGCAGAGGCCAAGGACCTGCCATTTTCAGATTCTTAAAGCCGACAAGTGGGTAGGTAGGGGATATTTGGGACTCTTTTGGTCTTATGTGAAAGAGTCGATCAGCGTTCACGTGTACCTGTTTCTCTTCTGCCTTGTCTAGTTGTCGTTCTTCTTTTTCACCTCCTCTCCACGCCACCACCACCACTCCCCCAATCACTGTTATCCCAGTGCATCCTGCAGTGGTGATGTGATGACTACATGACCCAACAGCATAGATGGAGGACACGAGGTTTCTTCCTTCCCGTGACATTCCAGGGTTTTATCCTCTATCATCTAAGCCAAAGAACTCTTCTGGCCTTGACCCATCCTGTTGGCAATCTGCACCAAAATGTCTGTAAGCCTCCCACTGGGATAACAGGAAAGGTCCCCTCCTTTGTGAGTGAAAGGCAGCTCAGTGCTAATAAGGAGACACAGCTAATATAAGGAGTTCAGTCTTTGGACCGCTCCCCTTCCCTGTTCTATATTTCCTGGTTTTATACTGTCCTGTGACTTCAAATACTATCTCTATCTAGTGACTCTCAAAGTTTTGTTTCCAGCCTGGACACCTCCCCTGAACTCAAGACTTGGGTATAGATTCAACTCCCTCCACTGCGTCTCAACGTGGATGTCTAATAGATATTTTAAGCTTTCATGACCGAGAAAGAAAGAGCTGTTCACTCCCCATATACCCTCATCCACATCTCTCTCTCCAACAAGCCTTCCCTGACCCAGGAAAAAATACCCCCATGCATCCTGTTGTCCACATCAAACATCTGGGAGTCATCCTTGATTGCCCGATTTCCCTTACTTCCCACAGTAAGGGAAGTAATTACTTCAGTGCATCAGTAATTCCTACGTCCTACGTCCTAATTCCTAAGCTGTCCTATGTCCAGATCCACCCCCTCTCACCATCTGCTGCTACAAGCCTGGTCCGCTCCACCATCGTTGCTCAGCTGGAGCACTGCCAGAACCTTCCTCCTGGTCCCCTCTGCTTCCACTCTCATCCATCCTCCACAGACAGCCTTTTGATGTGTAACTCAGGTCACGTCCCTCCTCGAAACCCTCCAAATGAATAAAATACAAACTGCTGATTTTCCCCTTCCAGAACGAGTGTTGTTCATTTCACTTTCTGAAATAAAATAAAAAACCTAAAGAGAAAGGTTCCCATGGTCCTCGGGGCCTCACGCAGTGGGCCCCAGACTGCCTCTCATCCTTTGTCTCTCCTCCTGTCTCCTGTTTGCAACAGGTCCCTGCCACACCTCTCTTTTTCTCTGTCCCTCAGCCTTTGTTCCTCTCTGTGCTTTCTGCTCAGAACAGTTTTCTTCCCATCTTTTCCCCAGCTGGAATTCAACTCACATGACTCAGAGATGTCTCCCATACCCCCATAGATAAAGTGCCCTATTTCCTCTTTTTCATGGCATTTAACATGTTATCTTACTTATCTGCCTCTTTGTTTACTCTTTGCTACCCTTGCTGGAGTAGCAACTCCTTAAGGGCAAGAACTCTGTCTTGTTCACTGCTTTACCTCAGGGCCTAGGACAATAATGTTTACTGATGAGAGACTGACTAAGATGACTCTTGCAGTGAAAGTCTAGGGTTAATATAGCATGTCCCTGTGGAAAGAGATCTTCAGATAACGCTGGTGCTGTACTTACTAACTTGAAGAGTGAGTTAGCAACTCTGGGCCATTTTCTGTTCGAGAAGAGGTATTGTGAGAGTGGTAGAAAATGTATCAAGTGCTGTAAGGACAGTGCTTCCCTGATAGCAGCTGCTCTAAGTAGGTAGGTAAGTCAAACGGGCCAACCTGGTTCCTAGTCCATTGTCCTTTCCATCGTCCCCGGGTGGTGATGGTTAAACATTGGGGTGAATTGAAGAGTTAAGGGTAAGGTAAGTGTAAAGGAAGACCCTGGAATCATTGTGGCGTCCCAAAGAGGCTGTCTGTTGTTCCTTTTCAAATGACGGTTTAAGTATGGTTATATTGGAAGGGGGTAAGTGGTCTTAAAATCCACTACAGTTCTAGGGGCTTCCCTGGTGGCGCAGTGGTTGAGAGTCCGCCTGCCGATGCAGGGGACGTGGGTTCGTGCCCTGGTCTGGGAGGATCCCACATGCCGCGGAGCGGCTGGGCCCGAGAGCCATGGCCACTGAGCCTGCGCGTCCGGAGCCTGTGCTCCGCAGCGGGAGAGGCCACAACAGTGAGAGGCCCGCGTACGGCAAAAAAAAAAATCCACTACAGTTCTAGAAGAGCAAAGAAGCAAGCGTACCTTATACTTTGAGGCTCTGGCTTGTCTGGCCTGTTTCTGGTGAGCGAGATAATCTTTAATTTAGCTAAGAGCAGGGGTTCCTCAGCCCCCAGGCAGAGCCCTCTCACTGCTTCTCCCCCAAGCTATAGATGAGGAAGCCTCCCCTGGTGCCTTGTTTCCCTAATCCGTGGCCCTGAGACTGGTAGATACTTAGACCTTGGACCAAGGAGGAGGATGGAGAAACAGGGGAAGAGCCAGGGAGGTGCGTAGAGCCCGATTTAGGCCTGTACACAAAGGTTCCACTATGTGGAGGGTCAGCGGTACCCAAATTGTATTTACTCAGCATGGCAACAGTGAGGGGGAAGTTCCATGCTGTCCAGACACAGGGGTTCCTCAGTTCTCAGAAGAAAGTCCCATAGAAACAGAAAATAAACACCAGAGGTGATTTTCTTCTGGCCTCGGCACTCACAGGAACCACAGGAGTGGTTTCCAAGCTTACTGGCAGAGCCAGGCTGGAACGGTGGCAGTGAGGGCTTGGTAAGCAAGATCTGGGCCCAGGAAGATGGAATGGGGTCAGGGGGACTGCAATCTGTAAAGACGAGGGTCAACTAAAGCAGGACGCAAAGGGGAATGAGTTCAGAAAACAGATTTAAGATGTGGAAACTGGCCCCAAGAAGAAAGGACCAGCTGAGGTCAAAACTGACCAAGACCCGGAATGTGGATGCAGGCGAGAGAGGGGTGAGCTTAGGGTATCAGTGACTCTGGGAGCAGGTGCCCAGGCCCTGACATCACAACTGGGTTGGATGGGGGGAAGGGAAAGAAAGCACCCTTCGAGGAGGACTTTCTGTGTTCCCGGCTCTATGTTCAACACTTAATGGACATCTTTGGAACAGAGAAAGAACTCTAAGTCCCAGAGAGGCTGGGGTGGGGGGTGAGTTCCCAGGAAATCTGGGGACTAGGCAGGGACATTGAAGTCATTCTCAGATCTAAGAATAATCAAGGTAGGAGCAAGACCTTCCCAAACCAGCCTCAGGGCTGAGACAGAGAGAGAGAGAGAGAGAGAGAGAGAACACCTGCAGGCGAGCTGGAAGGAGACTCTCACCTGCCTGGGGCCAAGGCGGTGTGATGTTGAACCACTGGAGGAGGTCACTAGTGGTACCTGCTAGACTTGCAAGGCAGAAATCCAGGCAAAGCCTCAAACAGGCTGAGCCACGGTGCCTGTCCACGCCCAAAGCCATGTTTCTTCTGCTGTACCTGCGTAACCCAGCGGCTTATAATAGTTTCACTATTTATATATCGCTTTACAGTTTTCAAAGCACCTTCACAAATTAGGCTACTTAACTGATGTCCATTGCTGGATTATCAGGCGGTGGGAGTCAAGTGTTTCACAGATTATTCTGTCTGGCTTCTCCTGTGTGACTCTGGCTAAGCTACTTGCCCTCTCTGGGCTTCGATGTGCCCAACTGAGAGGAGGCAACAATCAGTCATTCTTCTACAACATAGGATGAGAAGCATCTGGAGAGGTGCTGGTAGTGAGTGGATTTGCCAGGCTTCAGCAAGCTCTGGAGTCCATAGACATTCTAAAGAAAGCCCATTCACTGGGCTCCAGGAAAACAAATTCAGACGTATTATAATCTTTCCTTCAACCCAGCTTTTAAGCTCTAAATGCTTCCAGAAGGCTTATCGTTCTCTTGCCCCTCGCCAAGCCTGGTTTTGAGACAGGGAAGTTAGGGAGGAGTTTCTGATTCCTGTACGGCTCTATTTTTATCTGGAATGTATCTTCCTGCACCGCCAGTGATTGGCGCCTTCGGGGCCGAGGGTAAAGTGCACTGTCAGCAGCACACGAGCAGTATATAGCAACGGACAGAGAGACTGAACTGTTACGGGGGCGGGAAGTTAGACAGATGGACAGACTGATGGGCCCAGCATGTTTGCCAAGAGCAGCTCAATTAATTAATCACAAGGACAAGATGTTCGCCTCTGACCACGCCCTGCGTGACACATGTAGGGCACTAATCAGAGCGGGCATTGGGTTCCCCGCTTGCGCCAGCGCTGTCGGGGACTCTGGCATCTTGAAGAGAGGTGCATCCTTTTACATCTTTATGTGAAATCAGCATCTGATGTTTAGGCTGGAATGAGAATAAACTTGACTTACAGCAGGAAACAGTAAAGAGGGACCTGTCTTTTCCTCCAGAGCAGCCTGTTCGCAGATCTGAAGGTCCGTGGCCACTGCAGTTCTTTCCTATCTCTAAGCAAAGCCCCCATCACAAAGCTTGGCCCCCACGTAACTTCACCCGAGGCGGTGGGAGGCGGCCGTGTGCGCCTCCCCTGCTCCAGGGGCAGCATCACGGTGTGACCAGCGACGTTTCCTTTGGAGGGAGCACCCAAGTAAGAAAGCTTGGAGACAATTCTAGCGCAAAAAGGAGGGCCTAGGAAGTGTATGTGAGTGTGTGTGTGTGTGTGTGTGTGTGTGTGTGTGTGTGTGTGTGTGAGAGAAAGAGAGAGTATGTGTGTGTGAGAGAGAGTGTGTGGGGGGGGTGGTGTACAGGGATGCAAGCTTGCAGCTGGAGCCGAGCATGCTTGGTCTTTGCAGGCCATGAGCCCCGTGGAAAGACAGAAATGGACTTTCTCGAGCAAAGTGCTACCCAGATCCTCCCAGTTTCAGGCTAGACGTGGGCAGAGGGAGTTTGCAGTCTGTGTACGAAATGCCATCGTCATGGTCACCAAAAACCAAAGCTGAATGTCTCTGAGACTGGACATTTAAAAAACATTATTAAAACTGTGTGGTTCCCTAGGCCGCATGTAACAAGGCAGAAGTGAGGGGGCCGTTTCCAGTGCTTACTGACTCACCGTATGAGTCTTGGTGACAAATGGCACATGGGAGTGAACAGTGGCCAGGGTGCATCTTGGCCTCTTCAGGGGGCCTAGAGGCACCTTGGGGGAGGGAAAGCCACAGGAAACCAATGGTTGCATTGGGGGTAGAGCAGGGGCATGGTAACCAGCTGGTCACCAGTTTGCAGAAAGCTCACAGCAAAAACGAACAGAACAGTAAAAGGGGTGAGTCTCTCTCAATGAGGACACTGTAGAGAACAGTAATGCAATATGCAAATCCCTAGAACTGAAGTCATTGTAGTGTTCTTGGAAGGAAGGACCCCGTTGCCCGTAGTAATAATAACCCTTTTATAGCTCTTCTTATGTCCTAGGCCTTGTCCTCACACTTTAGATGTATAGTCAGTCATTTAATCCACAGAACAACCTTGTGAGTGATGTGCTACTGTTATCCCTGTCAAGGTACAGAAAGGTAAAATCATTTGCCCAAGGTCACTGAGCTAGGGAGATGGAGCGACTCAGCGGTCGAATCCAGATAGTCTGGTTCTCATCGCCGTGCTACTTGACTCTCATGTTATTTGAATATTTTCTGAACATTTCTATGCCCAAGGCACTCAATTAAGTAGGGGAAACAAGATACAAAAATACTTGTCAAAAGTTCAATCAAGGTGCTTCCCTGGTGGCACAGTGGTTAAGAATCCACCTGCCAATGCAGGGGACACGGGTTCGAGCCCTGGTCTGGGAAGATCCCACGTGCCCCGGAGCAACTAAGCCCGTGCGCCACAACTACTTAGCCTGCGCTCTAGAGCGACGACTATGGAGCCCGCGTGCCCTAGAGCCCGTGCTCTGCAACAAGAGAAGCCCGCACACCGCAACGAAGAGTAGACCCCGCTCGCCGCAACTAGAGAAAGCCCGTGTGCAGCAACGAAGACCCGATGCAGCCTAAATAAATAAAAGTTCAATCAAAGACGTTTTCTCATCCCATTAGATACACTTACAGGCCTCTCTCTCCAGTGCATTTTGCCAGCCTACAGTTTTCGAAGCCTCATGTGACAACGGGAAGATGCTGTCCCTGATAGAGCCCTCTCCGGGCTGGGTCTCCGTGGGACGAGGAACCCGGCCTTGTCCTGCCTCCCAGATCCCTGGGTGCCCTAACCTCCACCCCCAGGGCGACACCAAGTTTTATTCCTTTCCAGATCCCCAGAGCCACACCCAGGGCCAAGGACACTATAAACATTCACTAAATGCAGTTGACTGAACGGGTTTTTTACATCTTTGAATGCAGGAGCCAATTGCAAAACGCTGTGAAAAGACCTCACTGTGGCATCATCCCTGCTTGTGGCCACATAGCAAGCACCTTGTGTGGCACCCGGTGCTGATGCTCAGCAGTGCCAAGTGCATATTTGCTGGTTCACTTTGGCTTCCCTTTGGTTTGCCAGGAAAGGCCGGCAGAGACCAACGCCAGTGTGGACGACTCAGCGCCCCCCTCGGTGGCCCAGCTGGCCGGGCGATTCAGGGAGCAGGCGGCCGCTGCAAAGGTGAGTCAGGAGGCTTCAGAGCCCCTCTCCTGGGATGGGGCTGGAGGAAGGGGAAGTCTGGGTCAGGCCCAGAGGAGAGGGAGGGAGGAGGCTTGGTAATTACCAAATTAGGAAGAGAAGCCAGAGAGGGGTCTCTCTGAATGTAAGGAATGTCTCCATGCTGCTGGGCCTGGGCAGGACCGTTCCCCACCAGAGTGAGGCTTACCCTGTGGCCAGGAGGGCTGAGAGCTGAAAGCCCTGCTCTTAGAGACGGGGGGTCTGAACCCGGGGCTTGTCCACCCCAGTCGTCCACTGATAGAGACTTAGCTCTTGCACAGCTGTGCCAGGCCTGGACTGCTTCAGAATAAAGAAGTCCCCACACCAGGCTCCTCCCCGGAGCTTAGGAAGCTTAGGAATCTGGAACAAGGGTGGATTCCAGAAGGAGAATTGGGAAGAAAGAGAGGACGGAAACGGAAGCATCTTCAGATAGGAAGCCAGGGATCAGGAAGGAAAGGGATCCGGTGACCAGTGGATTCTAGAATCCTGCTGGAGAGGTCAGTGTCAAATGGGGTATTGCAGCATTGGAGAGATTTGGGCTAGATTTTCTTGAGTCTTACAGTGTGAGGAGCTCCTTAGAAGTGAAATGAGGGAAGGGAAGCCCAGTGTGTGGGGAGGTTTATCATGGCCCCTTGGGACAAACGAGAGTGTAATTGTCATGCTTTTTTAGTGCGTTGTTTTGCGTTTTTATTCTCCCATCTGAAAAATCGGTCCGTAATTTCAGACACGATAAGAATGTCATAAAGGGTGAAGGAGATAGTATCGATCAAATGTGCTGACAGTGCTTAGAAGCTGGGTGTGGGTGTCATTGTGAGATGTTGCTTCAGGCCGGCCAGTGAATCACAAGTAAAAGAGGGTGCTCCAGCAGGAAAGGACTGGGAGAGTCTGAAAAGGACTAGAGAGCCTGAAAGTCAAAACGGGTAGACAGTTCACTAGAATGAATTTATAAAGTTAACGGGCAGTCGCAAAGACATGCAATCCCTCCCTTCATTCTTTTCTCCACCAGACATCCCTAAACATTCCTAAAACCAGTTTCTACTTCCTTCCTCTTCCTCCCTGTTGCCTGATTAGCTCTCTCTCTTTTTCTCTCTGTGTGTCTGTCTGTCGCCCTCCCTCTAGACACCAGCCAGTAAGCCAACAAGAAGGAAACCGCCCTGCTCCCTCTCTCTGTTCCCCCCCAGGGTAGAGCTGGGCCAGAATGGTGAAGAGGTAAGTGCTTCTGCTGCTGGGGGCTCAGAGGATGCTGGTTATGGATTTTCTTTCTCCTTTTTATAGGAAGAGGCATGCAATTCGCACTTTTAGACTTGAAACCTGTGCAGGGAATTTCTCCATTTCAGATTCAGGGGTGAATGTCCTTAACACTTCCTGAATCCTTTACTTTGAAAACGAGGTCCCTTCCTACGCCCTGTTACTGAGCCTCCCTTATGGTTTTCAAGGACAGAAGCACTATTTTTCAAGCCTGAGCATTTCCGCCAAGAGAATGGGTCCATGGAGTATTTTACCACACCAGATTCAGGAGTCATGAAAGTCATGTTTGACTCCCAGGTCTGACTGATACGATCTTCCAAGTGTGCAAAGCATCTGGAAAGAGGGCCGCACTCACGTAAAGCAGAACTGCAGTGTGAGAGAGGCGTGGGTTTCTGTGGTATCTTGAAAAGGCTGGCTATTGTTCTGGATCACTGAAAGAGAACCAGAGCACACAGGAGGCCTCATTGCCCTCAGATATTAATAACCAATGTTACCAACATAATAAAGGCTCTGGTATCATAGATCATAGCCACCAATGGATTCCCGGCCTGCATGTTCACCTACCCTTATTTATCTAATTGTAGCTGTAAGAGCAACTTGTCCACACCCTCCCAGGAACCCAGGAAACTTCACTGTGGTCGTGGTCCCCGCCAGAAATGGATTAGCGTGTTCTCTTGTCCAGCCTGGGAGGCCAACCCCAAAATAGAGCAAGCAAGCCCAAGACAGTCCAATTCCCACATGCCAACTGTGATACCTCTTTCCCTCGCTTCCTTTTTGGGGGCCAGCATCCTGACGACAGACACTGGATAGTCATGTGGGCTTGGGCAAGGCCCTTGGTGTCTACATTTTCTCATTTATAAAGTGAAACATTTGGAGTCGGTCAATGGTTTTCAAACCTTTTTGTCAACCCAAGGCATATGAGCAGAAGCCCATCAGGTAAAGCAGAAACTCAGAGCTGCTCTCAACCAAGTGGGCAGGGGGTGGGGCCCCCCATATGCTCTGAGAATACTCCCCCCCAAAACGGGACAGGGGTCTTCTGGGATGAGAACGCCCCAAGAAGCCCAGTTTAAAAAACACTACGTTTTTCTTGGGGTCTCCTCAGGTGCTGATATCATGATTCTGACCCCATCTTCGTGGGGTCATCAGCCAGCATTCCGATCAAAGCCATACCAACAACTTCTCTTTACTGAGGGTGAACTTCTCCTGTGACCTTCACCCTGAGGGCTTGGAGTCTGTGTTAGGCAATAGGCTGAGGCCGTGGCCACTAGGTGCCTACCGTGAGGCTGCCCCCTGATGACCTGGACTCAGCCCCAGAGAAGTCACTGCACTGCGCCTGCTTCCTTTTTTGTAAAATGGGACAAGAACACTAACCAGACATGATGGGGGCCGGATGGGGACTTTTATCCCCTGGATAAAAGTGGAGGGAGTTCAGTGGCTCTGGGAGAAATACGTTTACATGTTCCATCCCATGGGGCACCACCAGCAGCTAAATGGCATGTAATAGCCAAGGGCTGGATGAATGGGAGGGTGGATTTAAGAGGGAAGGTTCCACGTGGAGTGACAGGCTGCTTGCACGTGGGAAGGACGTTGTTTCCAGAGATCAGTGACTTTTTGTCACGAGCTTGAAATTCACATAAAAATAAAACGAGCAGCCAGCTCTGTCTGGCTGGGTTAGAAAATTGTGGAGGCTGCTGCCACAGTTCTCCTTCCGGACTCCCACGGCACAGCCTGCAGGAGCCCTAGTGCCGGGAGCCTTGGGGGCCTGGGAAGGCCCCAGTCAGGCTACCCCTCGGTTCCCAATGCACAGTGCCGGAGAGGGGCTTCCCATCCCTTCTTCATCCCTGCCCCCTCCCTATGCCTGCACAGGACTGAGACGGTGGAGCCAGCCCCTGCCGACAGGGTATCCTGGAGTTGCCCCTCTCTGGAGGACCCACCCAAAAGAGTGTTTAATATGGCCACTGAGCCTGCCTTGCCTGCCCACAGGAGGGCTGGAAAACAGTTCCATCTGAAAAATCCGGTCATTATTCTAGACATTATAGGAATGTCATATATGGACATATATACATACATAAAGAGAGATGTCAGGCTGACTTTTCTCCACCAACTGTATGAGCGGAGGCCACTTGTTAAACAGTAAAGAGCTGCTTGTTAAACAGTAAAGGAAATACTGCCACCTTCAGCCGTTCCCAGGAATGGCATCGGCGGCTCTTTTGGGTTCTTCCTGCTTTGCAGTTCAATTAGAATCAACAAGGATTTTGTAGGGCATGAGCTGGGTTCCCAGCACTGATGAAGGGGCTGTGTTTATTGAATTTTCACTCTCTTCAGAAGATACTACTCAGTTGCAGAAGAGAATAAAGTATTACATAAAGTGAGCTTTGTCAGCACAATTGTTGCTGCAGTTCCTAAACAGTATCTTCAGAAACGTGGCCTCATATGAACTTTCACTGTAAAGCCCAGAAATTAAGGACAACTGAGTTTGGGCTGGAAGCTCTTTGTTCTCACGGTGGACACAAGGCTCCTTGAAAGACTGACTGCTCTGGAAATATGTCTGATGGTGTAAACTCATGGAGCCAGAGGCACCTGAGAGCTGGAGGAGGCCTTAGAATCGTTTATTCCAACCCACCCACCTGCCTGGGTCTTGGCCGGGGAGGCTGAGGCCAGGGCAGCCGTCTGGCTCCTGTCAAAGCCGGAGTTAGCAGGGGCTGGGGAAGGGAGCTCCTGAGTCCCAGCCAGTGGCTGCCCCACGCTCCAGCACCTCCCCCGCCCTGCAATGCTGGGCCTTAAAAAGGTCACAGGGAGTTCAGTTGAGTGAGTCTGTCTCCTTCCATCACTAAAATACAATCATCTCACTCAATAACTATCTCAGAATATTTATAAGAAATTGTGTTATTCTTCTTATGATTCAAGTAAATTAGCACATGGGTGCGAGGAGCAGGGTCCCCAAACTATAGGTCTCTGTCCGACAGCATGGAAGTCATCTTTTTCTTCATCATCATCATCATCATCACTGTCATCATTCCTACCTGTTGAGGGTCAATATAGCTGTGGAACTAGAATCAAGTTGTAGGGATTTTACACAAAACAGGAAGGAGTCAATCTTTTTAGATAATATAAAATCCAAAGACAGGCAAGATTCCTGACAATACACTCATCACAAAAATATCCCAACTAACAGAACATATATATGGGGGTGTGTGTATATATATATATATACACAAGATATCTCAGACATTGACCACTTTCAGAGGGCAGGCGCTCAATCATATTCATTTTTATGTAACCAACACAATGCCTGGAATGTAGGAGATACTCAATAAATGTCTGTTTAATCAAAATGAATAGTCAGTGTTCTAGAATATGATAATTTATAAACAACACTATTGGTGGGGTTTTCCAAAATATTATTAGTTTAAGGGGAGAACTTCAAGTGTACCTCTGTCAGGTTTCACTCCGGCTCTGTGGTTTCTTATGTTTATGACAAACAGAATGGATGGTCACTGTGCCCTTTCTCTTTGAAATCCCCTCCAATTGTTGGCTCATGTTGTTGAATGTCGTGAGGTGAAGATCTTGTCCCCCTCAGACATAGTCTGTTCTCTCATAATGACCATGAAGGCATTCTTCCTGGAACAGGAGGCCTGCTGTGTTTCAGACGTCCTGCCTGCTCTGATCCATAGATTCAAGTGGTCTTGTTAGTGGTAGGATGAGGGAGAGGGGAAGGGGAATCTGCCACGCCCAGGACCTCAGGAGGTAAGTGAGCTCCCGGAGCTAAGGGATGAGGTGGTAAAGCCAACTTTTTCTTCTCCTCTTATTCCAACTATGGCTTCTGGGCTCCAGCCAGAACCCCACCTCCCTTCACCTCACTCATTTGCTTGTTTTGGTCCATTTGCTTTTATAGAAGTCACCGCCCAATGCAAGCCACCCTCCTAAAGTCAAGGTGAAGAGCTCGCCTCTGATCGAGAAGCTCCAGGTAAGTTCAGAATCGATGCTACCTCCTATCCAACCCCCTCTCTTATCCAACATTTGCATGTCTTTGGGGCTCCTAGGGTAGTTCCAGATGTCACCTGGACAGTTGACCTCTGATAACCAGCTAGTGATCAAACTGCCCTGAAGGATGAGGGGCTCTACCTGGGGGCAAAATGCTAAAATAAGGACCCTATTAAACATGAGCTCATGTCATTAGTACCTAATGGAGATTGAAGACAATCAGATGCCTCAAGAGTCTTATGGGAAAGGATGTTATACACAGGAAACACTCCAGGAATAGCCAAGCCCTTTCCATGGCCTGAATGCAGCCACAAACCGTTTCAGCTTTACACAGGGCTGAAATTCAGGTGCTAGTCATTACACCACTACGGCCAAGTTCATTGTTTGGAAAGCATTCCATCCTACCTCGCCACCTTATACATCCAGAGCCCTCACCACTGTGCCCACAGTGGGGCTGGCTTTCCTGGGAGTGTAAACGAAGTATATGACACTGCACTTGATCTCACAGTCTTGTTGGGGAGACAAGGTTTTCACACATGATACAATAAAAGACATACAGGAGAGTAAATACCGGAGATCTAAATTGTGGGTAACTATCCGACTCCTACTGCTCTAGACCAGGACTTTTTTTTTTTTTTTTTTTTGCGGTACGCGGGCCCCTCACTGTTGCGGCCTCTCCCGTTGCAGAGCACAGGCTCCAGACCCGCAGGCTCAGAGGCCATGGCTCACGGGCCCAGCCGCTCCGCAGCATGTGGGATCTTCCCGGACCGGGTCACGAACCCGTGTCCCCTGCATCGGCAGGCGGACTCCCAACCACTGCGCCACCAGGGAAGCCCTAGACCAGGACTTTTTACCTCGGCATTATTTGAGCTGGTCAATTTTGTTGCAGGGGCTGCCTGGTACACTGCAAGATGCTTTAACAGCATCCTTGGTCCCTATCCACTCGATGCCAGCAGCACTCTTCAGTAAACTGTGACAAAGAAAAATGTCCCTAGACATTGCCAAATGTCTCCTGGAGACAAAATCATCCCCCTGCCCCCTACCCCCGCTGAGAACCACTGCGGGTAAAATTTTACAGCGAGAAGACAGTCAAGTGGGCAGGAGTAATTAACAAATGCTTTAGGAAATACCTATTTCCTGAGTCAGTCCTTAGGAATAGTGGCTGGAAAGGAGGGAGGAAGGTACTCCTGGTGTGAGAACAGCATGAGCTAAAGCACAGAGGAGGGACAGGCGTGATATATCTGGGTGGGGCCTGTAGAAGATGCCCCAGCTTTCACCGCAGTCTCTGTGCAGGAGAACAACAAGGCTCTCCTGCACTGGAGCCTCCCCTCTGGGTCCAACTAATAAAATTGGCTCGTCTACCTTGTTCTGAAGCCATCATTAGGGGTGTGTCAAGACAGGTAGCCACAGCCTCTGCAGTTCCCAGTTATGTGAGAGACCAGGGATTTGGCCCCCAGCCTGATTTGGGGTTAAGGGAAGCATCTCTGGTTTGGGTTATGAGCCTACCTCATCGCGGGGCGGCGGGGGGGGTTCTCCCCTGAAGTTTAATTCATACTGAGAAGCCCTGATCCCACCCCAGCTGCAGGGAGGGAGTGGGCTGCCCATCGCTGTAGGAGGCTGCAGGGCTCCCGTATACATACCAGGGATCTCTCAGAAGGGACCCCAGAACTCAGACATTCCCTCCTAGCAGCCATCCAAAGGGTGTAGCCGAGAACCCCTACCTCTGTCTCCCGGCAGCCTACCACAGACCTCATCTAAGCGCCAGAAGTTAGTTTGCAAATGCTGTGTACCCTGCAGTCTTGGTGTTATTCCCCTTTCCAGTCATTAATAAGCCTCTTTGGGAAACATCGCAACCTGAGAATGAGGGTTTAATCTCTAATGGTTTAATCTCATGAAGAATGTCAGCGACAGTATATAATTTGGCCAAATCCCATAGGAACCTTACTTTGTTGGAAATACGTGGGGAAAGAACTAAGAAGTGCATCACCAGCTTCATTTTTCTTCTAAGTATTCTATTGGATGAGTTAGGAACTATGATTTTTTCTTCACTAGTTCGAAGTTCAAGTTTTCCGCTGGCTAGCAAGACCCATTTTATTTGCAAGCAGTCTTACAGAGGGAATGTCCCAGCTTGACCCTGAGAGGGCAGGAAGACCTCCTTTAATGCCCAGTTAATATCCCCTCTGCCATGAAGTCCTCTGAGCCATCCTAGCACACCATCTCCCACAGCCTCTGTGGTCCAAACCTGTCCCTTTGCACCTGCAACATGCTGCTTTTAGACATGGCGTGGGCTCACACTGTTGCTGTTTAACTTTATATTTTTAATTGGACAATGACACAATCTTGTCTATATTATAAATTCTTTCTTAAAATCACAACTGAAATACGAACATCGTCCTAAACATGTGTAGTGTTCTATACTGTGCAAGTCCTAAAGTACATGTCGGAGTTCTCCAAGGTGACAGAGCCTCGGCTGGCAGGAGGGTGGCACCGAGGGGAGTCTGGAGGGAAAGGGTGTGAGTCGGGTAGTGGCAGGAGAGAGTAAGGGGACCAGATCATAAAAGACTCTAAAGGTCAGGCTCAGTCGATGGGACAAATAAAGACTCTGAGACACAGAAAGGCTACTGGACTCGCTGTAGGTCACACAGCTATTAAGTGAAAGAGGCAACATCTGGAGTTGGGTGTGTCTGCGTGGAAAGCATCATCTGCACCTCCAGCCTGGTCCCTCCCCTTGGAGGCCTTGCTGCTGGCTGTCCTGCTCTGGAGGATGTAACTGCGCAATGATTTGGAAACGCAGAGGTCAGAGCAGGAGGAACAAGAGCCCCTAGGTGGCGCTAGAGGACCCAAGGGACTCACGTTCAGTCCCTCCGTAGACATCTGCACCACCACCTTCTCCAAGGCAGTCGGATAGATCTGGGACCACCGCTTCCTCCCCCACCAAACTCATGACTCCCTCAGGCCTCGGTTACCTTCGGGTAACCCCTCCCCTTTGCTTGCCCTCGGGGTTCATTCTGGTCTGGTTGCACCTGCACTGCGATGCTGCAAGTAGGGTCACACACTGGCATCTGCTCCGCTGGCTCCCCGCTGGAAAGGCGTGGTGGCCTGCTGTGTCCACCACTGTGGTCTACCGAGAGAGACCCTGTACTTGGAGACTGAGGGACAAACAGACCTGGCTTGAATCCCAGGGCAGATTCCTTAAACACTTTGCTAATGTGTGCCATGAGAACAAAACTGAACATGTAGGGTGGTTGTAGAGAGGAAAACTGCACATGCCCAGCAGAGTAGGCATCCAGTAAGCAGTAACTGCTCTTGACTCTGATGAGAACGATGGTAAAGGGTGCTGACAGCATGAGAGCCTGGTGCCTGCAGGTGCTGACAGGTGCTATTCTGGCCTCTTTGTCTATAAATCGGGACTGTTCCAATGCATTTTTGCCGGATCAAATCAGTGCTTCCTGGGCATTACGGAATGCAGCCTGGGTTTGAAATTCCTCATCTTTTCTCTACAGGCCAATTTAGTCTTTGATCCAGCGGCCCTGCTGCCTGGGGCCTCACCCAAGAGTCCTGGACTCAAGGCCATGGTGTCACCATTTCACAGCCCGCCTTCTACCCCCAGCAGCCCTGGCGTGTGGTCTCGGGCCAGCGAGCCGGAGGAGGTGCCCGTCAGCTTTGACCAGCCTCCTGAGGGCAGTCATCTGCCCTCTTACAATAAGGTAATATCTGGATCCTAAGTACTGTGGTGTGTCTGTGGAAATGCGGACACTGGGCAATTCTGAATCACCTCTACCCTGTTGTCCTGGAGAAAGGAGGACACTTCTGAGCTGTGGTAAGATGTGGTTTTTAACAAAGGAAATTTCTTCTCTTCCTGGCAAGTGATCCCTGAGCTAAGATCACTCTCTACCTAGCCTGCCTCTCTCATCCGCTCTTCCCGTAACTGTGCCACTCACCTGAAAGGTGCGCTCCATCCTTTGTGGAGAGAGGGGCAGGAATTCAGTACTGATCCCAGCTGCACAGAGAGTTATGTCAAAAGCTGAAAACAAAAGCTAAAGACCTGATCAGTGACTCAGCAGAAGGGAGGGCAGGGTCACTAGGTTGTCCTGTCCTGCCCTGATATGAATACTCCTAAGTGTCCCAGAACGGGTTCAAATCATTCTTACTGCATCTTGCCCCAGTTGAAGAATATCCAACTCGTTCCCTTTGCAAAAAGATGTATGGCAGCACTTGTTTCTGTAGATACTGCCCTGATACTTGTGTGTGTGATTTCATCAGATCCCTGCCCTACTAGAAGGAGGTAAGAATCAAGAGAATCAGAGGTACGTACAGTCCAGTACACTCCAAGCAGGTACCCAGCAAATTTGGACCAGAGCCAGGCAGGGGCTAAGAGTTAAAGGGCTCTTTTCTTTTTTTGGGTTGCACCACGGGCATGCGGGATCTTACTTTCCTGACCAGGGATCGAATCCGCACCCCCTGCAGTGCAAGCGCAGAGTCTTAACCACTTGACCACTAGGGAAGTCCCTGAATTAAAGGGTTCTGATGCCAGGAAAAGTTAAATAAATGTGACCTTAGAATTAAGGATGGAGAGAGCAGGATCTACTGGGCCCTTCCAGAGGATCCATCTAGGAAAGAGGTCAAATGTGTTGAAACAGGTAGGGCCCAAGGAAACAAAAGTGGTGGTGAGGAGGTGATGGGGTAGGCTTGAGCCTGCTGGCTGGGGACAGAGTGGAGATCCTTCAGCCCAGGGCAATGGAGAGACCCCCGACAGCAGAGAGGAACCCAGGAGAGAGCCCTGTCTTCTCACAGGATGTCAGTGGGATGTAGAGGCAGGGAGGGAGGCTCTGCCACCTGGTCATAGTACTGGGGGCTTTAGTCTGTGACAGCAGTAAGGGAGCAGGTAGGATTATTTCTGAACCCTGCTGGCCATGAGGGCTGGGGCCTTGATAGCCTGCAGGGCTAGCCTCACTGTGGTCTCAGGAAAGTTCCTGGGAAGCCCTTTTAAAACCAAGTATTCAGGGCTTCACTGATGGTGCAGTGGTTGAGAATCTGCCTGCCAGTGTAGGGGACACAGGTTCGATCCCTGGTCTAGGAAGATCCCACATGCCGCAGAGCAACTAAGCCTGTGCGCCACAACTACTGAAGCCTGTACACCTAGAGCCCGTGCTCCGCAACAAGAGAAGCCACTAAATAAATTTATTAAAAAAAAAAAAAAGTATTCATTCCAAACTTCTGAGACAACTAGGATTGGCAAATACCAAAATGCAAATCAGTGAGAAAATAAGATTTAATTTGCACATAAATTTTTAAAGACACATCACTTGAGTAAGGTAGGACACCCACTATAAACACGCCATTGAACTTCTGACAAAGTCCAGTGGACCCAGGTGAGGCCTGGTTCTGAGATTCACACACTTCCCAGAGAAAAAATGGTTTTCAGGCAGCTCTGCTGGGTGTTTCTAAGGTGTGGCTTCTGCTAGAGTTGGACCTCGCTGGAGAAAGCAAAGGATTCTGGCTGCTCAGCTCTCCCGGGGTTAGCCAGCTCTGGGGGGGTGGGGGTGGGGGTGGGGGGAAGGGAGGAAGCTGATCACCAGCTGTCCAGCTCCACACCCATGAGGTCATGGTACCAGCCACCCACAGACCCCCAACCCTGTTTTCTGTTGGGTTCACCTTTGTCAAAGTAGAAACTTCAAAATGTTAAAACATGACTCTGGTACGAAATAGAGAGAGATTTTGTTCAATTTGTTAATTTAGGAGGGATCCTGTAAGATGGTAAAGCTCATTCAAAGAACTGGTTATTTATAGGCAATTAAAAAGGACAAATGTTAGAATAAAATTGCTAAGTTAGACACTGAGCTGATGGTTATTTTACAGGCCAGTAAAATCTTAGGTTATTTTTTTTTACTGGATAGACAGCATTTTCATCTTCACATACACAGAAAAAAATCTGCAGGTTACCATGTAATACCACAGCCCCATAGGGCTCTAACCTATAATAAATAGCAAGCAATGGTACATCCTCCTAGAAAATCAAATGATCCTCAGGTGGGCTTGTGAAGCTGTGCGTGTGAGACTGACATTGAAAGAACATGCGCCCTCCCTGTTTGGCCTTTTTCACAGGTGTAGATCATTTTCCTTAACACTTTCTTGCAGGTGCGGACAAGGGGCTCCATAAAAAGGCGCCCTCCCTCCAGGCGATTCCGAAGGTCTCAGTCGGAGGACTGTGCGGACCTGGGGGGGCTCAGGGCCGAGGAGTCCTCCCAGGAGAATGGGGCCAAGGAAGAGAATGGGGACGAGGTGTTCCCAGCCAAGAGCAAGACCCCAGGATCCCCTCCTCTGAGGAGGACGCCCAGCTGGACAGAGAAGCAGGAGGAGAAGGGCAGGGCTTTGAGGGTAGCCCAGCAGCACGAAAAGGCCGTGGGGAGCTCCGAGGAGGGGGCCAGCCAGCGTCCAGCCCGAGCCTCCAGCCCAGAGGCAGAGGACGGGGGTGGGAGCCCCACGGAGGAGAAACCGGCTGAAGGGCAGATGGAAGAGCCTACGGAGGTGAAGGAGAGGGTGGCCAGCGAAGAGGAGGAGCCTGAACAAAGCAGCCGAGACACAGAGGGGCTGGAGGAGGGAGCTCTGGGGGAGGAGACCCCCCAAAACCCCCCTGGAGGAGGGGAGGGCGACCACAGTTCTGAGCAGGGGGCTGGCAAGGAAAAGCAAGATGACGGGACCATCCTCGAGCCAGGCTGTGACCCTGTCACTGACCACGCCCAGCCGGACACTAGCAGTGAGGTCTCCAAGACAGAGGTAGGTGGCCTGGCTTGTCCCCCTGACCCGGACAGGGCAGGGCCAGCGCATCCTATGTCCCGTGCCCTGTTCCTTACACCCATCACCAATCAGCTGGGTATGCAGTAGCACAGGGACTGGATTGAGACGGGCTGTCACTGATGGGGAGGGGACAGAAGGACCAGAAAGGGAAGCGTGTCCCATGCTCTCTGCTTCTCGCTGCCTCGGGGTTCTGGCGCCCTTCTGGATGTGACTGAGGCCCACACACGGAGGCCTCCTGATGCAGCATCCTGGACTGGGCTCACTTCTGTGGGGTGTTCTCAGAGGAAAAGGGGGTGCTCCTTTCCATACAAAGCTCACAGTAATAGTGCATGAGACCAGCAGCTCCTTGGGGCGCAGTAAAGAAGGCAGAACACGGCAATGGGCAGGGCTTCCCCTAGGGAAGCTTTAAAGGAGGCTTTATGTTCCATCCGTGCACGCACAGGTGTTAGACACCGAGAGCACATGAGGACGGGCTGCCTCAGTCCCGCCCTCCTGCTGGGCCCACACTTAGTCATGTGGCTCCTCCCACCACTCCCAGGAAGCCCACCTGAGCTCACCTACTTGTGCCCTCAGGAGCACGACCAGCCTTGCTGGTTTCCACAAGAAAAGCTCTGTGTCCCACTCCTACTGCCACCCCTAACAATCTTCTTTTTTTTTGGCACGCGGGCCTCTCACTGTCGCGGCCTCTCCTGTTGGGGAGTCTTCCCGGACCGGGGCACGAACCCACGTCCCCTGCAGCAGCAGGTGGACTTTCAACCACTGCGCCACTAGGGAAGCCCCTCACCCCCTAACAATCTTATCAACAAAGTCACCTTCCAGTGTTTCCCCCTTCCCTTTATGTTAGTTCATTCATTCATTAACACAAGCCACTGTCAGCTTCTGACATTAGCCTCTTATGTCACTTCCTGCTTCCACTTTTTCTGCCTACATAGTCCATTCTCTGTACAGCAACCAGAGGGGGGTGTGTGTGTGTTTACTCATTGCTAAAATTACTCACGTCCTGTGTTAGTTTCTTAGGGCTGCCATAACAAATTACCACAAATTGGCAGCTTGAAAACAATCGAAATGTATTGTCACACAGTTCAGGAGGCCAGAACTCCAAAATCAACGTGTTGGCAGGATTGGTTCCCTCTGGAGGCTCTGAGGAAGAGTCTTTTCCAGCCTGTCCCCTAACTTCTGGTGGCTGCTGGCGACCCTGGGAATCCTCTCTTTTCTCTTCCAGCTTCTGGTGGTTGTTGGCAATCCTCGGTGTTCCCTGGTTTGTAGACTCATCACTCCAACCTTTGCCTCTATCTTCACATGGTCTTTCCCTGTGTCTGTGTGTCTCAAATCTCCCTCTCCTTTGTCTTATAAGGACACCCATCATTGGATGTGGACCCACCCTAAGTCCAGAATGATCTCATCTTAAGATCCTTAATTACATCTACAATGATGCTCTTTCCAAATAAGGTCACATTCACAGGTACTGGGGGTTAGGATTGGACATATCTTTGGAGGAGGACACAACCCATGGCACCTCTGCTCCCCCTTGTCCCAGAGCACTCAAAACACAGATTCCAAACCCTCTGTGAGGCCCTGCGTGGGGGGCCCCTGCCCAGCTCTCCCTGACTCTCCCCCATACTGTGCCCCAACCGTGGTGATGTTTTTTGGGTTTGTTTTTTACAGTGGTTAATATCTAGATCCTTGAAGTGACTTGGTGCAGTAATTTATAAGCCCAAAATTGGTTGAACAGACTCAGAACGTGTAGCTTTCCAAAATGCCATCTGAGAGCTGTTGGTTAGGACCGTGCCCAAATCACATAGGGCTGGCATGTGTACATCCTTCCAGCCTTTCTTCTTTGTGGTTGTATTTTTATACTCCAGATTGATAGTGTTCAGGTTCTAAACGTGTTGCTTTCGAATGTTCATTAAGCTTTCTTTCATTAGTAATACTTTAAAAAATTGGGGGAATTCCCTGGTGGTCCAGTGGTTAGGACTCGGAGCTTTCATTGCTGTGGGCCCGGGTCCCATCCCTGGTCGGGGAACTAAGATCACACAGCCGCGCAGCATGGCCAAAAAAATATAAAAAACTTTTTTTTTTTTTTTTTTTTTTTTTTTTTTTTTTCTGTACGCGGGCCTCTCACTGTTGTGGCCTCTCCCGTTGCGGAGCACAGGCTCTGGACGCGCAGGCTCAGCGGCCATGGCTCACAGGCCTAGCCGCTCCGTGGCATCCCGGTCTTCCTGGACCGGGGCACAAACCCGTGTCCCCTGCATCGGCAGGCGGACTGTCAACAACTGCGCCACCAGGGAAGCCCTAAAAACACTTCTAAAAATTTGGATTTTTAAATTTTCAAGACACCATTTTCATTTTTTGTTTTATTACTTAAATGCGAGGTGCTACCTCTTTACAAGAGCTTAACAGCATATAATTTCTCATTTAATTGCACATGTCAGATCCTCACTATGTGCAGAACACTGTACTAGCTGTAGTGTGTGTGTGTGTGTGTGTGTGTGTGTGTGTGTTTGCAACAAACGTGAATGCACATCCACTCCCAAGGAGATTTTAATTAAAGAATATTATAAAATTCTTGAAAAAATTCTTGAGGATTTACTATATTAAATTCTTTAATATACAAGGATAAAGATGGGTATGTGTTTGAGGTGCCAAATAAACAGCAAAAAGACTTGGTTGAAAATATGTCTTTTCCAGAAATTGTACCTCCAAACTTTCCGTTGTTCCCTTGAATCATACTAATAATAATTTGCTACTCACTGGGGCTTTTCAGTTTATTTACTTTTCATAAGGAATTGGCAAAGTTTGATAAGGTGAACAAAAGGTCTGGTCTCTAGATTCCTGTTGTGGTTTTAAAATGGAAGCAGGCAGACATAGCATAGCCTTTCTCCTATTTTGCCTATAGTTAACATCAATTCATAAATTAATGACTTAAGTAGTAATGTGTTAGAGTCATTTTCCAACTGACCTATATCTAAAATTACTGGTAAAATTGTCTAGAATAATTTTTATTCTGTAGTGCATTGAATACAATCTTTTAAAGATTCTAGCCATATAGAAGTATGGAGAATGAAAAATTTTATTGAAGTATAGTTGTTACAATGTGTTAATTTCTGCTGTACAGCAAAGTGACTCAGTTATACACATATATATTCTTTGTCATATTCTTTTCCATTATGGTTTATCACAGGATATTGAGTATAGGTCCCTGTGCTATACAATAGGACCTTGTTGTTTATTCGTCCTATATATAATAGTTTGCGTCTGCTGACCCCAAACTCCCAATCCTTCCCTCCCCCAACCCCCTTCCCCTTGACAACCACAAGCCTCTTCTCTATGTTTATGACTTTGTTTCTGTTTCATAGATATGTTCATTTGTGTCATATTTTAGATTCCACATATAAGTGATATATGAGAATGAATTTTGTATCGCTACCCTCGTCTCCCTCTTTGCACCTCTCTCCTTAGTAGGCATAATCACCATATACAATTCAGTGTTCATATTTTCAGTCCTATTTGGGTTTGATGGACTGAGCTGCAATTATTTTGGACAAAGATTTTTGTTTGTTTGTTTGTTTATTTATAAATTTATTTTATTTATTTATTTTTGGCTGCGTTGGGCCTTCATTGCTGCGCGCTGGCTTTTCTCTAGTTGCGGCGAGCGGGGGCTTCTCTTCGTTGCGGTGCGCGGGCTTCTCATTGCGGTGGCTTCTCTTGTTGTGGAGTACGGGCTCTAGGCACGCGGGTTCAGTAGTTGCACGGGCTTAGTTGCTCCACAGCATGTGGAATCTTCCCGGACCAGGGCTCGAACCCGTGTCCCCTGCATTAGCTGGTGGATTCTTAACCACTGAGCCATCAGGGAAGCCCCAAAGATGTATTTTTTAATTGCTAAATGTATTTATCCCTTCCTATTGACAGTCTGACACTGAGCATTATTCCTCTTGTAGTTTATCTGATCAAGATACTTCTACCAATCAAAGAACAAGATGGGGATTAAATCGGGGGGCCGGAAGCAGTCTCTTTAGTGGTGTGCGCTGCCTCTGTGAGATCCAGGAAGGAACTTGGACAGGCATGGCGTGCTGGGGAAGCCCGTGACACAAGGGGCCCACTTCACAGTTGTCCTTACTGGGGAACCCTTTGGCACCACTGCCCGA